>NC_053497.1:52785963-53038463 GCF_905171775.1 Rana temporaria
GTCTTTGTTCTCAGGCAACCTCTAAAATAGGGAGGGAGTTTCCTTTAAAAAAAATGAATTTTTGACTTTTTTTCAATATCAAAAACTCCACTGGGAGGCATATTTTCTTCTCCTAGAAGTGGTCTCACCCATAGTCATTTATATGTAACCCCTTAAATCCCCCCGGAAAAAAAAAACTGCTTGTGACGTAGACGCTAACTGCAGTGCAGTAAAGCTGCCCAGTAATGCTATTACAGGGAAGATTAGGGGAAGGGTGTATTCACATCACATAGCCATCTGCAGGGTAGAAGAATGTATATCTTCACCATTGGAAGCCTCTTTATAAAGCCAGAATGGCTTATTTCCATTTAAATAAACAGAAATATTAAACTGCTGCATTTCTTAAAAAAATATACATTTGTTCATGTATTTTTTTTTTTTTTACAAAATATAAATCTTTTTGGCTTTGCTATGTACAAGCTAATATTTTAGCAATAGCTTTGTTTGGCTGTATTATTATGAAATAGTATTCTTCCTAATTGCTGCAAGACTGGGTGATTAAAGTGTCAGAGTATTGTGTCGTTTGCTGGCTATTAATAGGATAGGGGGACCCTCTAATTATAATGGGCTGGCAGCGTGACCGATGGCTGAGATACACATTGTACGTCTATGGTGATGACAGCCTGGTACAGCTGCAGTGCCACACCCTGGGGTGTAAACCTACACCCCCCCATCTATCCCCGAGCAGCAAAGATCTGTGCATACTATAGGATTTCAATAATGGATACAAGAGGTTGTTTAATATAAATGACAATATTAATAGTATGATGGTACAGAATTTAATAAACTAATAATACAGGGATACATACTAGATAGATAAGAGAGTGATACAGTATATAGATAGAAACCTAGCTAACCATATACATACAATAGATAGATAAATACAATACAGACAGGAGATATAAACAATTTATACTGTATTTGCGGGCGTATAAGACGACTGGGCATATAAGACGACCCCCTATTTTTCCAGGAAAAATGTTCGTTTTGGGATATACTCGCGTATACGACTACCCCCTTCCTACTAGTCTTTCTGGAAGCTAAGGGGTAGCCAGAACCGCTGACAGGAACAACCGCTGACAGAAACAGGCTTTTTTCAGATCTCACTGTGCCATTACATTACATTACATGCCTCACTGTGCCATTACATTACATGCCTCACTGTTACATTACATGCCTCCACTGTGCCATTACATTACATGCCTCCACTGTGCCACCACATGCCTCCACTGTGCCACCACATGCCTCCACTGTGCCACCACATGCCTCCACTGTGCCGGCCAAGATGATCTCCCTACCTTACTTTCTTTTCAGATTTTGGCTTCCAGGCTGCGGGCATCCATGATTCAAAAGCCGCGCCTCCTCCTCAGACTGTTCCCTGATAGGCGGAACACTAACTTTCCCAGCAGGGCCTCTGTTCAGTGTTCCGCCTATCACGGATGTCCTCTCGTCCGAGGATGAGAAGGCATCCGTGATTGGCGGAAACACTGAACAGAGGCCCTGCTGGGAAAATGAGTGTTCCGCCAATCGCGGAACAGTCTGAGGAGGAGGCGCGGCTTTTAAATCATGGATGCCCGCAGCCTGACGGAGACAGGTACCGGCGTATAAGACGACCCCCGACTTTGGATGCATTTTTTTGCATCCAAAAGGTCGTCTTATACGCCGGAAAATACGGTATACAAAATTATATTATTTAAAAAATTACATATAGAGTAAAACCTTGGATTGCGAGCATAATTCGCTCCAGAAACATGCTTGTGATCCAAAGCACTTGTATATCAAAGCATTTTTTTTTTACAGGGTATAAAAGAGAAGAGAGGTACATCTAAGTGTAGCAATAAGTTGGTAAATGTTGTACATTCATTAAATGTAACCATATTGCTACACTTAGAGGCTCCTCTCTTCTTTTTTATACTCAGTTGTGACATGACGCTACTTGTATATCAAGACATCGCTTGTATATCAAGGCAAAATGTATTACAACATTTTGCTTGTCTTGCAAAACGCTCTCGAACCAAGTTACTCTCAAACCAAGGTTTTACTGTATATGTGTGTGTGTGTGTGTGTGTGATATATATATATTATAGAGAGAGAGATACATTCTTTATGAAGAGAGTTTAATACATACATACATAAATTGATAGGGATAAATAGATACAAACCTGAATAGTTAGGGATAGATGGACAGATTATTATTATATTATACATATACATATACATTCATATCGCGCCAACAGGTTGCACATCACTTTACAATGGCAGACAATACAGTTACAATACACTTCATTAGAGAATCAGAGGGCCCTGCAGACACATCCATATATACGTTATGTACCAAGGGTGGACTGACCATGGGGGCACTGCCCGAGGGCCCCATGCCACTAGGGGGCCCCATCAGGGTTGCCAGCCTCAGTAAAACCAGGGACAGTATGTAAAAATCAGTGTTTTTAAAACAATCCCAAGGGTATAGCTGCCCCGCCTCTCCAGTACCTTTTCAGTGTGTGTATGTGTATTCTGTGTGTGTATATTGTGTGTCTGTGTATGTATACTGTATGTGTGTGTGTACTGTGGGGCCCCATAATCTATTGCCTGGGGGACCCATAATCTCCTATTGCCCGGGGGCCAAATGAGTTGTCAGTCCGCCGTTATGCACACACTGCTTACACTCTACATTACAGTTGTGTTCCTGAGCACTCTGCAATCTATACTAAGACATTCATCATTTGTAAGTGCATTTTGTGGTTCTTTTCTGAACCTTATGGTGCAGGATCACCACCAATGATGTTCCAATCATATCAATCAACTCATGGGGCCCCTGGGCAATAGGAGATTATGGGGCCCCCAGGCAATAGATTATGGGGCCACTAAGTATACACGTGCACACACATACAGTATATACACACAGAATACACACAGACACACAATATACACACAGTATACATACACACAGAATACACATACACACACTGAAAAGGTACTGGAGAGGCGGGGCAGCTAAAATCTTCTTCTTTTTTTTTTTAAACACTGATTTTTACATACTGTCCCTGGTTTTACTGAGGCTGGCAACCCTGATGGGGCCCCCTAGTGCCATGGGGCCCTCGGGCAGTGCCCGGGTGCTCGAATGGTCAGTCCGCCCCTGGGTCCTTCATAGGATTGATAATAGATATTGACCTTGCTTTGACTCTCATTGACCACGTTACAAACAAAATGTTCTTTTGGATTGCTGATCTCTTGCTATGCAAGTGACTTAATTTGGGGTGACTGGGCCTAGTGTCACATCCCCTTGCGTCCCCCTCTGTATTTGTAAGGCTGAATTGTTCTCCAATTTCCTCTGTCGATGTGGAGGGTGGAGGAGGGGAGGCCAAACCACAGTATGCTCAAGTGAAGCAGCAAGAGGGAGGGTGGAGGGTAGGTCTGCGTTCCATAGAGTAGGGATAGCATTGTAGAGCCACAGAATCAGACATAGCACAAGACTGCACATGATTCATACACACAGAGCTCCTAGGAATGTTTTGTTCACATTTCCCAGAAGAACTATAAAACCCACCAGTTCAATAAAGTTACTGTGTTACATTGGTGTTGGCACTCTGATCTGTGAACTTAAACACGAAGTTCAGCCTGGGTCAAAAAAATAATAATAAGTCAGCAGTTACAAATACTGTAGCTGCTGACTTTTAATATAGGGCACTTACCTATCCAGGGAGCCCATGATGTCACCATTCCTGGTAAGGGAACCAGGCAGTGATGCCTTTTGGCTTCACTGCTGGTTCCGTACTGTGCATAAGCAAAGCGCACTGTGCTTTCTAATTGGCCCAGCGGGGGGGGAAAACTTCTGGGAGATCGGGCCATAGCCCGTCTCTCGGAAGTGGGGAAGCTGCCCACTCCCCAATAAAAGGTGCCAAATCTGACACCAGAGGGGGGGGGGGGAGGAAGCATATAAGCGGTAGTTCCACTTTTGGGTGGAACTCCGCTTTAAGCTACTTTATTTAAAGCCGTGGACTCCAAACTGTGGCCCAGGGTCCAGATTTGGCCCTCGGCTTGCCTTTATCTGGCCCTTGGGGCACTATTCCTCCCATTGGACCACGGGTGGTGCACCATTTCTCCTACTGATATCAACGAAAGGGCACTCTTCCTTCCACTAACACCAACGATGGGGCAGATCTTCTTCCATTGACACCATGACTGGGCACTATTCCTCCTACTGCCACCAACAATGGGGCACATTTACTCCCACTGACACAAAGATAGGGCATTGTTTACTCCCACTGTACGCCAGGACATTCTACTTCAGCTGGCACTAGTCTGGTGGCCTGAAGGCCCTTTGTTTAGAAAGTTTGGAGACCCCTGATTTGAATGGTCAGTCCAACCACAACATATGATTTGATTATGGGTGTGTTGAGTCGCCCACTGGCCTCTTAAATATGTTAATGGCTGTGGGGCGACATTTCTTTGCTAGGGTTCCTCGCTTAGTTCTCCATTGCCACAATGTCACATTGATCCTACTGCAGCATAGACAATCGGTAAAACAAATCAAGTGGGGTGGATAAGCCTCACTTCTAGTTGCCAGGCCTGCAAAAAAACCAAATCTGGTTTCTCAAAACCTCAGCATTTTGCCTTGAAGCCCGACATCCCATATGTGTCACACCTGCTAGTGGGTTCTCAGCTAGAGACTGGTACGTTGGCGAGTACCATCTGGTCACCAGGGTTCTTGAGGGATTAACGACTTTTGTGGGTAACTCACATGACCATCAACCACCAGTAACTGAAATACCAGTTTTGGGTTGGAGTGCACTTGAAGTGAATCTGCAGATGTATTCAGGTTAAAAAGCAGCAGAATGAGGATGTGGTTGGAGATTCCTGTTTCTGTCTGCCAGTAGATCAGATTGTGAAACTGAGCATCTTCAGTGACATGTCCCTTAAAGTTTATTTCATCTTTCTTTACAGTTCTGGGAGGTCATCAGTGACGAGCACGGAATCGACCCAACAGGAACATACCATGGAGACAGCGACCTGCAGCTGGACAGGATCAGCGTCTACTACAATGAGGCAACAGGTAATCTGAGTCCCCCTCAAACATACTTTAATCCTATGAACTCATTTGTGGTGACGGCACATAACTTGGTGAGGACTGGAAACGCCACCCTATACAGATACTTAGAAGCTTTAGCAAGGTCTAGAATCCAGCAAAATAGTGCTGTGAGAAATACAGATGTTCTGTAGACCAGGGCTCGACAAATCCCGGTCGCCAGGTCGCCATGGCGACTAGAAATAGCATCCTGACGACTTGGGTTGGTTTTTTTTTTTTGTGAAGTCCCCAGCTCTTCCTTGTGTGAGCTGGCATCATCTGGTGGTGGCCGTTGGTATTACAAGTTATTACCACCAGATGTGAGCTGGCGCCATCTGGTGGTGGCTGTTGGTATTACAAGTTAAGCATTACAAGTTAAACAGCAATTCTAATGTCATTTTTCACTATTTTCACTGCCATCTTCTTCCCTCTAATTAGAACCCCCAAACATTATATATATTTTTTATCCTAACACCCTAGAGAATAAAATGGCGATCGTTGCAATACTTTCTGTCATGCCGTATTTGCGCAGCGGTCTTACAAGCGCACTTTTTTGGGAAAAAATTACACTTTTTTAAATTAAAAAATAAGACAACAGTAAAGTTATCCCCATTTTTTTTAATATTATGAAAGATAATGTTACGCCGAGTAAATTCATACCCAACATGTCACGCTTCAAAATTGCGTCCACTCGTGGAATGCCGACAAACTTTTACCCTTTAAAATCTTCATAGGCGATGTTTAAAAAAATCTACAGGTTGCATGTTTTGAGTTACAGAGGAGGTCTAGGGCTAGAATTATTGCTCTCGCTCTACCAATCGCGGCGATACCTCACATGTGTGGTTTGAACACCGTTTACATATGCGGGCGCTGCTCACGTATATGTTCACTCCTGCGCGCAAGCTCGTCGGGGCGGGGCGCGTTTTCTGGCTCCTAACTTTTTTAGCTGGCTCCTAGATTCCAAGCAAATTTGTCAAACCCTGCAGTAAATAAAGTCAATACTGCCGATCTGCATACTTGTTCCCGGCGAGTGACACCAAAATGATTGAAACCATTAGATTAGCATTAAACCAAGGTAGCTGCCATTTTCTTGAGAAAAAGAAAAATCAACAGTGACTGTCCCCATATTTCTGTCAGCACAGGTTTCCTTAAAAAATAAATCTGATTATATTTTGCCTTCCTTCGTTCGCCATTCGTTAGCATGCAAAGTATATTTCACTGTGTGTAAAAAACAAAAAACAAAACACAAAAAAAAAAACTATTTTCAGCCCACACTGGTCTGATCACATGTTCCTCTATCCACGGAGCAGCAGCTGCAAGGGGGAGGAGAGGGCGCTTAACATGAGCTTGGTTTTCCCAGAGCGGTAAAGTCACAATAGCCTACAATGCCCAAACCATTGTTAGTGCTCCCTCCTCTCCCCTGCAGCCTCCACTGGCTGACACACAGGTACCGTATAACGTGACCAGGCCAGAGCGTGCTAAAAATGAGTAAGTATATGCATTAAGAAGAGGAAGGGGGCATTTTTAGGACTGGTTTGGTTTAGGCTGGACTTCTACTTGAATTTTATTTGCATTCGTTGAGTACAGGTATTTTTTTTTAATTTTACATTTTTTTTTTTTTTGCATTGACTACCTTGCTCACACGTTTCATTTTAGTGCTAGCTAGCACAAAATGGTTATGGTCCAGTTTTAGATTGTGCAGCAGTCTGTAGCATCCAATGGCTCATTGTCTTCTGAGAATTTAGATTGGTTAATATGGATTGCTACACATTGTTGCTTCCTGTACTGTACAGCTTATTAAAGCTGTTTATAAGTATGTTATCGTATGCAATGCAGAAAAATGCAGACTTCTATTTTTCCTGCAGTGCACTGAATGTCACCACATATTATCACACTGCTCTGCAGAAACATGAATGAAGTGTCATTAGGTGACAAATAAAAGGAACATTGCACTGCCCCCTGCTGGACTTTACACATTAGCCTGCATGGTCAAATGCTGATTTTTACCAAGTCAGCTAGTGTGAATGATCCCTGAATGCTTCTTCACAGTTGTCATTTTAAAAATGGGTTTGGAATTTTGAGGAGTTTTTATTGTTGTTTCCCTCCCTAGAGCTCTAAATGTCAAAAGGGGGAGTGGCTTGCGGATTGCATTCCTCTAACTGACTTGCATACTGACAAAGGTGTAGCCAGTGGTGCCATTAAAATCAAATGACAGTATCTGTTTTGGCCATTCTGTAGTCAGATTCTTACCTATTATTATTATTATTATTATTATTATTATTATTATATATATATTTTTTTTTTATCCAGGTGGCAAATATGTCCCAAGAGCCATCCTCGTCGATCTGGAGCCAGGAACAATGGACTCTGTCCGATCCGGGCCCTTCGGACAGATATTCAGGCCCGACAATTTTGTATTTGGTAAGCTTTACTAAGTTAAAGAAAATATAATTTTACGGATTTTTTTTATTTTGAGTACAAGAGTCTAAAAATTTAGGAAACCTAAAAAAAGAACAGCTGCTATATATCATGATGTCCTTCATTGGGATCTGTAGCTTAGTTGTATGAAAATACAGGCCCGGATTCAGATACATTATCGTATCTATCGGCGGGCGTAGCGTATCTCAGATACACTACGCCGCCGTAACTTAGGGCGCAAGTTCCGTATTCAGAAAGAACTTGCGCCCTAAGTTACGGCGGCGTAGTGTAAATGTGTCGGCGTAAGCCCGCCTAATACAAATGTGGATGATGTGGGCGTGTTTTTTTTAAATTACTTGTGACCCCACGTAATTGACGTTTTTTTACAAACGGCGCATGCGCCGTCCGTGAAAGTTTCCAAGTGCGCATGCTCCAAATTACGCCGCAAACTGTCAATGCTTTCGACGTGAACGTAACTTACGTACAGCCCTAATACGCCGCTGTTCGTGTGTTTCCGACGTCCATACCTAACATGACTTACCCCTGCTTTATGAGGGGTAACTTTACACCTGAAAAAACATTACATAAACGACGTAAAAAAATGTGCCGGGCGGACGTACGTTTCTGAATCGGCGTATTTACCTAATTTGCATATTCCTCGCGTAAATCTCTGGAAGCGCCACCTAGCGTCCAGCGTAAATATACAACTAAGATACGACGGCGTAAGAGACTTACACCGGTCGGATCTTAGGGAAATCTATGCGTAACTGATTCTAAGAATCAGGCGCATAGATACGACCCCGCACACTCAGAGTTATGACGGCTTATCCGGAGATACGCCGTCGTAACTCGTATCTGAATTCGGGCCACAGTATCTTGTCTCAGAAGCAAAATATAAAGATTTATTTTGTGCAAACTGCAAATCTTTAAGTTCAAAGTCCAGCACTTATAGCAGAAGCTATATTTTTCCGGTCTGGAATTCTGATTGCTTGCTTTGAGATGGGTTTATGTACAGTGAGGAAAATAAGTATTTGAACACCCTGCTATTTTGCAAGTTCTCCCACTTGGAAATCATGGAAGGGTCTGAAATTGTCATCGTAGGTGCATGTCCACTGTGAGAGACATAATCAAAAAAAAAAATCCAGAAATCACAATTTATGATTTTTTAACTATTTATTTGTATGATACAGCTGCAAATAAGTATTTGAACACCTGTCTATCAGCTAGAATTCTGACCCTCAAAGACCTGTTAGTCTGCCTTTAAAATGTCCACCTCCACTCCATTTATTATCCTAAATTAGATGCACCTGTTTGAGGTCATTAGCTGCATAAAGACACCTGTCCACCCCATACAATCAGTAAGAATCCAACTACTAACATGGCCAAGACCAAAGAGCTGTCCAAAGACACTAGAGACAAAATTGTACACCTCCACAAGGCTGGAAAGGGCTACGGGGAAATTGCCAAGCAGCTTGGTGAAAAAAGGTCCACTGTTGGAGCAATCATTAGAAAATGGAAGAAGCTAAACATGACTGTCAATCTCCCTCGGACTGGGGCTCCATGCAAAATCTCACCTCGTGGGGTCTCAATGATCCTAAGAAAGGTGAGAAATCAGCCCAGGACTAAAAGGGAGGAGCTGGTCAATGACCTGAAAAGAGCTGGGACCACCGTTTCCAAGGTTACTGTTGGTAATACACTAAGACGTCATGGTTTGAAATCATGCATGGCATGGAAGGTTCCCCTGCTTAAACCAGCACATGTCAAGGCCCGTCTTAAGTTTGCCAATGACCATTTGGATGATCCAGAGGAGTCATGGGAGAAAGTTATGTGGTCAGATGAGACCAAAATAGAACTTTTTGGTCATAATTCCACTAACCGTGTTTGGAGGAAGAAGAATGATGAGTACCATCCCAAGAACGCCATCCCTACTGTGAAGCATGGGGGTGGTAGCATCATGCTTTGGGGGTGTTTTTCTGCACATGGGACAGGGCGACTGCACTGTATTAAGGAGAGGATGACCGGGGCCATGTATTGCAAGATTTTGGGCAACAACCTCCTTCCCTCAGTTAGAGCTTTGAAGATGGGTCGAGGCTGGGTCTTCCAACATGACAATGACCCGAAGCACACAGCCAGGATAACCAAGGAGTGGCTCTGTAAGAAGCATATCAAGGTTCTGGCGTGGCCTAGCCAGTCTCCAGACCTAAACCCAATAGAGAATCTTTGGAGGGAGCTCAAACTCTGTGTTTCTCAGCGACAGCCCAGAAACCTGACTGATCTAGAGAAGATCTGTGTGGAGGAGTGCGCCAAAATCCCTCCTCCAGTGTGTGCAAACCTGGTGAAAAACTACAAGAAACGTTTGACCTCTGTAATTGCAAACAAAGGCTACTGTACCAAATATTAACATTGATTTTCTCAGGTGTTCAAATACTTATTTGCAGCTGTATCATATAAATAAATATTTAAAAAAAATCATACATTGTGATTTCTGGATTTTTTTTTTTTGATTATGTCTCTCACAGTGGACATGCACCTACGGTAACAATTTCAGACCCCTCCATTATTTCCAAGTGGGAGAACTTGCAAAATAGCAGGGTGTTTAAATACTTATTTTCATCACTGTAGTTTGCAGTTACAATTTGCACTTTGCACAGTTCATTGAATGTAAATGCTTATCTCATACACACAGTTTTAATAAGGCTCACATAAATTTGGGTCATTGACTGTTTGCTGATTTAAGATTAATAATAGCTCCAAGAGTATACTCTTATACTTAAAACTTTTCTTCCTTCCTCAGGACAAAGTGGTGCTGGCAACAACTGGGCTAAGGGCCACTACACAGAAGGAGCTGAGCTGGTAGACTCTGTTCTAGATGTGGTGAGAAAGGAGGCAGAGAGCTGTGATTGTCTTCAGGGCTTCCAGCTTACACACTCCCTGGGTGGTGGTACCGGATCTGGTATGGGCACACTTCTCATCAGCAAAATCCGAGAAGAGTATCCTGACCGTATCATGAACACCTTCAGTGTTGTGCCCTCCCCCAAGGTGTCCGACACTGTTGTGGAACCCTACAACGCCACACTCTCTGTTCATCAACTGGTTGAAAACACAGATGAGACCTACTGCATTGACAATGAAGCCCTTTACGACATCTGCTTCCGCACCTTGAAGTTAACCACCCCAACCTACGGAGACCTGAACCATCTGGTTAGTGCTACCATGAGTGGAGTCACCACCTGCTTACGTTTCCCAGGCCAGCTGAATGCTGATCTTCGCAAACTGGCAGTCAACATGGTCCCCTTCCCACGTCTCCACTTCTTTATGCCAGGGTTCGCTCCTCTGACCAGCCGAGGCAGTCAGCAGTACCGTGCGCTAACCGTGCCTGAGCTCACTCAGCAGGTGTTCGATGCTAAGAACATGATGGCTGCCTGTGATCCACGCCACGGCCGGTATCTGACAGTGGCAGCAGTGTTCCGTGGTCGCATGTCCATGAAGGAGGTTGACGAGCAGATGCTTAATGTCCAGAACAAGAACAGCAGCTACTTCGTAGAATGGATCCCCAACAATGTCAAGACGGCAGTGTGCGACATCCCACCACGCGGCCTTAAGATGGCAGTCACATTCATCGGCAACAGCACTGCCATCCAGGAGCTGTTCAAACGCATCTCGGAGCAGTTCACTGCCATGTTCCGTCGCAAGGCTTTCCTCCACTGGTACACGGGAGAGGGCATGGACGAAATGGAGTTCACAGAGGCTGAAAGCAACATGAATGACCTTGTCTCCGAGTACCAACAGTACCAAGATGCTACAGCAGAAGAAGAGGAAGATTTCAATGAAGAAGCAGAGGAGGAGGCTTGAGATCTCTCTACCGCCACCTTTACCACCACTACTCCTTCTCCGTCTCCACTTCTTCCTCCTCCTTCATTCTCAGGCTGAGAGAAAAAAAAAAGTCTTTACAGATGATCTCCATTTGTTTTATTCCTCCATCCTTTTTCATTTTTCAGTGTTTTTGTTTTATGCTTCTCATTCTTTCTCCTGTATATGTTGCTTCAGTCTTGTAGAAAGTCCTTGATAGTAGGCCCTGGTTGGAGCAGGTTACATCTTGTTAAGGTTTTCAGTTTGATCTTAGGAGTTGCCGTAGCGGGCTCCTTAGATGACCGGCAAACCTTTGATTACTCGGGTTCAATCAAAAGGTGGCCTACTTAAAGTAAAAATTCTCGACCTTTACCTGTAGCTTAGTGCTGGTCTCTAGCTACAGGTTGGTTCAAAGTCTAATTATACCCGGAGATTGTAGAAGAGCCTAAAACCATCTAATCCCAACGATACTTTTCTGAGCCCCGTTCAGTGGCGGCTTCTTTGTCCTTTTTTACAAGCGGTTTCCTTTGTTTTTTTTTGTTTTCCTTAAGTTATTACTGTGGACACACATAAAATGTACCAATCACTGCCACTTCCCTAATTGCCAACTAAATGGAAACCGTGAAAAAATGTCTCCAATTTTAGCTTGGCTTAATATAGGTCTCAATATAAAAAAAAAGGCTTTGCCCCCATCATTGTTTACAATATAACAACTAGTGCTTGAGATCTAACAAAATGCACTTACCACTCTTTACAGCAAACAGTATTTTTAAATTTGCAGATTTTGGTTTTATTAATGAAATGGGCCTTAATTCTGCAGCCTGGGACGGCCGTACTCGAGTTGGCCTGAAGTTATCAAGGGAACGATTGTATTTAAAAAGAGAAAAATAATGAGTCTTGCTGTAAGCAAATGGAAGGAATTGTGGGGAAGAATCTTTCTCTAAGTAAAAATTGGATGTTTGTTTTTTTTCTCCTGTTTTTATTTTTGTTGTTCTGTTCATCCTTTTCCTCTCTTTCTCTCCCCATGCCATAATTATTTTTTTATTTTACTGTTGCTTTTTCATATTGAAAAGATGACAAGCCTGTGACGGAAAAAAAAATAATAAAACAGTTTTTTTTAAGTTTTGTTTGGTGTATGATGGGCTCTTTATTTGAATGCAGGGTGGAACGCTTCAGTTGGAGGAAGGTAAGAGTGTTGGAACTTAACCACTAAAGCCCCGGACCTTTAGGCCCCATACACACGATAGAATTTATCCGCGAATACGGTCCAGCGGACCGTTTCCGCGGATAAATCCTCTAGAGGATTTCGGAGGATTTTCATGCGATGGAGTGTACACACCATCGCATTGAAATCCGCGCCGAAATCCTCTGGCGATGACGTGTCGCGCCGTCGCCGCGATTATGACGCGGCGACGTGCGCGACACTGTCATATAAGGAATTCCACGCATGCGTCGAATCATTACGACGCATGCGGGGGATCCCTTCGGACGGATGGATCCGGTGAGTCTATACAGACCAGCGGATCCATCCGTTGGGATGGACTCCAGCAGATGGATTTGTTCTGCATGTCAGCGAATATTCGATCTGCTGGAATCCATCCCAGGGGAGAAATATCCGCGGAAACAGATCCGCTGGAGTGTACACACCATAGGATCTATCCGCTGAAACCCATTTGCTGGGATTTTTCAGCGGATGGATTCTATCGTGTGTACGGGGCCTAAGGCAGCTAAATGCCCAGGCCAGGTTTTGCGATTCGGCACTGCGTTGCTTTAACAGACAATTGCGCGGTCGTGCGACGTGGCTCCCAAACAAAATTGACGTCCTTTTTTCCCCACAAATAGAGCTTTCTTTTGGTGGCATTAGATCACCTCTGCGGTTTTTACTTTTTACGCTGTAAACAAAAATAGAGCGACAATTTTGAAAAAAATGCAATATTTTTTACTATAATAAATATCCCCCAAAAACATATATAAAAAATGTTTTTTTCCTCAGTTTAGGCCGATACGTATTCTTCTACCTATTTTTGGTAAAAAAAATCGCAATAAGCGTTTATCAATTGGTTTGCGCAAAATTTATAGCGTTTACAAAATAGGGGATAGTTTTATTGCATTTTTATTAATATTTTTTTTTTACTACTAATGGCGGCGATCAGCAATTTTTTTCGTGACTGCGACATTATGGCGGACACTTCGGAAAATTTGGACACATTTTTGGGACCATTGTAATTTTCACAGCAAAAAATGCATTTAAATTGCATTGTTTATTGTGAAAATGACAGTTGCAGTTTGGGAGTTAACCACAGGGGGCGCTGAAGGAGTTAGGGTTCACCTAGTGTGTGTTTACAACTGTAGGGGGGTGTGGCTGTAGGTCTGCCGTCATCGATCGTGTCTCCCTATAACAGGGATGACACGATCGATGCAGCCTCCACAGTGAAGCACGGGGAAGCCGTGTTTACATACGGCTCTCCCCGTTCTTCAGCTCCGGGGAGCGATCGCGAGGGGGCGGCTAGAAACGAATAGCCGCGCCCTCGTCCCGGATTGCTCCCCGCGGGTTTCCGACTGCCGCATGTACCGGGGGGGGGGGGGGGTCCCGATCGGCCCCCTGACCCGCGGAAAGGCAGGGACGTACATGTACGCCCATATGCCTGTACGTGCCATTCTGTGGACGTACATATACATGCGGTGCTCGTTAAGCGGTTAAAGTGAACTTTTGCTTTGCCTATTCAAGGCAAAGCAACGGTTTCACATGAATACCGGAATGGCTTACCGATCAAGGAAGTCTGATAACTCAAATGTAAGCAAAAGACTTACCTCAGCCGGCTGATTATCAGAAATTCACAGATCATCTCAAGCTCCCCGTTTCGGATCCTCAGGGTCAGCTGTAAATCTCCTCCTGGCTGGCTCGCCACCTGACATGGACATTTTATAGATAGGCAACTCCTATCCTCATATTGATTAGTGGTTCCAAATTAATAATGTCTGTGGCAGTAAGGAACAGACACAAAATATGCACTCTGCATTTTTCCAAATAACTGTTCTGCTTTATTATGACGCAATTGAAGGTTTTTATACACATGATTACGTAGGTATCACATTAAAGCGGGGGTTCGGCGGGAATACGTTTTTTTTTTAAAGGTTATTCTCCCGCTGTTACCATAGCAAATCGTGTACTCACCAGTCCGATCATTGCAGCCGCCAGCATTCTCATTTTCCCACAAAAGATGATTTATAAAAATGTAAGATGGACGTTTCCATGGGCACTCTGAAGTCCTCCAGGATTTCCTTCCGGGATGCGGTAAAAGCTGATGTCCCAGCATTCACCGCTCTATCCCGCGCATGCGCAGTGTTGACGGCGAGCCGCGCCGTCAACACTGCACAGTTGCCATCACAACGGCTGGCGGCGTCCTGAAAAGGACACGCCCCGTTGTGACGACATACAACAGATCTTTTCTATCAGCGAAAGCTCAGAACGCACTGAGCAGCTGATGAAAAGGTGTTTTCCACCTGTTTTCCATGAGTTAAAATGGCGGAACTGTATCCGCCCTCGTCACATGACCAGCTGCAGAGTCATGTGACGTGTAAAATCTCACGAGAATTCCTCTGCTGCTGGGCAAAAGAATCTTCTCCTGGTCAGCGTGACGACACACTGCTGAGTAATCCCAGGAATCAATGCGGCGATCGCAGACGAAGCGACACGCCCAGTCTCGCGGGATTGAAACCAGGAAGTGCCTGGTTCATGAGCCAGAAACAAGGTATGGAATCGTTTTTAAATTTTTTGCACAGCGAACTTTGAATAGACAGACTGAGCACTTTAAGGATAAGTTATAAATTAGGGTGTACCTCCACTTTAATATTACAATTGTACGTTTATGGTAACAAGGGGCGTAACATAGGCAGACTAATTCTAATCAGGACTCGAAAGAATGCAAACATGTAATGAAAACATTATTAGTGCTGTATGCACAGTGTGGTCAGTTTGCAATACATACAAAATAGAATACAATTATATACAGAACTTACAAATTTCCTTTACAGAGTGCACACTGAGTTCCCAGCATAGCTAGAGAACTGACCACGTTGTGTTCTCCTTTTTAGTGTGGTCAGTTTCTAATAGGAAAGCAGAGGGACTGGCAGGAACACCAGGGATTTCACACAAAGGAAGCAATACAAGGAGAACGGGACACTTTTATTCATAAAAGGACATGGTACGGCAGGCACATATCAGGAATATGAAATGCTGGGGTAACAAACACTTTAGGAGGGCAATGGAAGAGAAAAAGTTTGTGCTAACAGGGAGAGAGGCATTAAAAAAGCTACTGCTTTTCCCTTACATGGGCAAAATACAGGATTTTGCACATCTGGGGCTATCTAATTAAAGCAGAGTTCCACCCAAAAATTGAACTTTCGCATTTTGTAATCCTCCCCCCCTCTGGTGTCATCTGTCAAATCCAGGTATTTGCTCCCACTTCCGGGCATAGATTGCTACAGGCTCCGCGGCGATCTATGCCATGCCCGGCCCCTCCTCCGACCCCCCCCCACACTGTCTTCTGAGAAACACACAGGCCCCAGAAGACAGCAGGGACCAGTGAGGATGCGCAGCGCGACTCATGCATGCACAGTAAGGAACCAGGCTGTCATACTTCCTGATTCCCTCACCGAAGATGGCGGTGACCTCCACCCTAGAGCCAAGGAACAGGTTGGCTTTGGGTGAGGACATCGCGGGCGCCCTGGACAGGTAAGTGTCCATATTTTAAAAGTCAGCGGCTGCAGTATTTGTAGCTGATGAAGTTTATAAAAAAAAAACACGGCAGAACTCCGCTTTAGCCCAGGTTAACACTGGGCTGCGGGAGTGAAGCCATGCAAGTTCAGCTGAACTCGCACGATTTCACTCCCGCTGGCAGTCCCGATTTCGGCCACGATTTCAGAGACATCTGTGCAGGTTTCTGCACAGATGTCAATGTAAATCGCGGCCCGAAATCGCAAAAAGTAGTACAGGAACTACTTTTTGAAATCGGTGCAGCGGCGCAGATGCGGTGTCGCACCGATTAGGACAGTGCCATTGCCGGCAAATGCCGCCGATTTGAGATGCGATTTGACATGTCAAATCGCATCTCAAATCGTACCAAATCGTACCTAATGTGAACCAAACCTTAAGACATTTTTAGCTGTGAGACAGTTATCTGAAAAGTTACATACAACTGATTGCAAAATAAATTTGATTGTTATCCGTTAAGGCTCCATTCACACTTCTGCCGTTTGTCATGCGACTTTGGACATCAAAGTCACATTTTAAGTCACACCCAATCTTTTCAATGGCACCCATTCAAATCAGTCGCAAAAACTTTGTAAAGGTGCCTGCACTACTTTGGTGTGACTTTGATCCATAGAATGGGAAGTCAGATCAGAATTGCACCAAAAGTTGCATCAAGGTCATGACCCTAAACAGGGAGGTGTGATTCATTTCATTCAACACAGCACATATCTGCAAGGAGGAACATTAGATATGGAGTCGAGACCTTAAAGTGTTAATAAACCCAGTAATATGAAAATAGTTCATCCGCCCCCCCGCACAGTGCCCACAGCTTATAAATCTTCCTTTTACATTAAAATACTGACACTATATACCTTTTTGGCTGATCTGTATACCATGGTTACATCATAAACTGCAGTTTCCCCAGGGCTGAGAGTTCAGGTAGGAGGAGATTTCCAGTTATACTACAGCCTGTATACATGCCCACATGTGTGATGTCAATATCATGTGACCTGTCTAGCTCTAAGAACAAGTAAATGTTCTCTCCAGCATAAGGCTTCATTTCCACTGACGTTTTTACAGCCACTTTTCTGAGCGTTTTTTACAGCTTAAAAACGCCTGTCCATGTTATTCTATGGCATCATGCCCACATAGGCGTTTTTGAGCTGCAAATGGCATAGGCGGTTTTGAGCTGTAAAAAAACGCGGGACCAGGGCGTTCTGTGGCTCCAGCAATAGAGCTGTAAAAATGCCAGACATTAAAAAACGCGCAAAAACGCAACCACGCAAAATAAACATGGACAGGCGTTTTTAAGCTGTAAAAATGCACACTGGGAAATGTACACGGACGGCGCATGCGCCGTTTGTAAAAAACGTCACTCACGTCGGGTCACGAGTGATTAACATAAAACACGCCCCCCATCCTCATTTGAATTAGGCGCGCTTACGCCGGCCGCATTTACGCTACGCCGCCGTAAGTTAGGAGGCAAGTACTTTGTGAATACAGTACTTGCCTCTCTGACTTAAGGCGGCGTAGTGTAAATACGATACGCTACGCCGCCTTAAAGTTGCGGCGGCGTTTATGAATCTAGGTAATAGTCTACAAGATAGTGGTCATAAAAAGGATCGTCCCAAATCTTTCACACACCATATGGTTTCTCACACGTTGCTGTCTTGTGTTAGAATAATGGACATGAAATCCTATTAAATCTTTTGCTTCAGTAAGTGGGATGTTTTCACACTTTGGGGGACAATTACAAGTTGTTGTTTACATTACATGCTGAACCAAGATAAATACTTGGTAGAAACGCAATAAACAGTTTAAAGCCCAACTCCAGCCAGAATTGTTTTATTATTTTGGATGGGGCTGCAAGGGTCAACAGACCTTCTGTTTTGGCTTTTTACGGATGTCTGTGTTCCTATTGAGGTGATTTCCCTCACTTCCTGACAGGATACGAAATGATGGGAAATCTTTCCAATAGGAACATAGAGTAAAACACACTAGAGTGGGGTAGATTTAGAGCCACTGATAATGACAGTGCTGTATGTGCTTTCCTGATAACTTCTCATTTGTTGTCCTGGTTATACAAGGACAGGAGGTAATGCAAAATCTCCCCCAGTGATGTCCCATACAAAAATAAAAACCCGATAGGTAACTTTTCCACAGAAAAAAAAAACAACAAAACAAGTTTGGCTAGATTTGGGGCTTAAAACAAAAACATGAAGATATACACTTTGAATAGACATGACTACGAGAAGGCAGAAGAGAAACTGTGTTTTAGGAGGCAACACCAAACACTCTGGTTCTTGAAAAATACAATCTTTTTCTCATCTATGGAGGGACCCGAGAGTTCAGAAACATTTGGGATATACTGCTGCCTGCAGGAGGCTAGGAGGTTGGCTGGCAAGCATAAAAACATAAGCCCCTGTATAACCCTTCTTCTGCCCAACGTACCTCAATGGTTTGCTTGTGTCCTAAGAGGTTGGACATCCTTTTCCATGGCTCTGCTGAAAAAATTTGAATTTCTTCCTTGATGACTTTAAAGTGGTTGTATACCTTTTACAACCACTTTTCACTACAGGTTAGCCTAAAATAAGGCTTACCTGTAGCTACCGTGGATATGTCCTAAACCTGCACCATGTAGGACAGGGGTGTCAAACTCAATTTCATCGTTGACCGCATCAGCATTATGATTGTCCTCAAAAAGGGCCGGTTGTATCTGTAAGATTAGAAGTCCAGCGCATCCCCTCCCCTTACATTAGATGTCAAGAGCCACTTCACCATCAGGAGTTGAGTCCCCCACTCTGCCTTACATCACAGTGCACCCCCCTTTCCTTATGCTACTGCTGGGAAGAAGCTGGATGCATTGCTTAACCACTTGCCGCCCGCCAATGACAAATTGACGTCGGCAAAGTGGTTGTAGAATCCTGACTGGACGTCATATGACGTCCTCAGGATTCTTAGCCGCTGCGCGCCCCCGGGGGCGCGCATCGCGGCGATCGTTGTTGCGGGGTGTCAGTCTGACACCCCGCAACACCGATTTCGGTAAAGAGTCTCTCACGGAGACTCTTTACCACGTGATCAGCCGTGTCCAACCACGGCTGATCACGATGTAAACAGGAAGAGCCGTTGATGGCTCTTCCTCACTCGCGTCTGACAGACGCGAGTAGAGGAGAGCCGATCGGCGGCTCTCCTGACAGGGGGGGTTCGCGCTGATTGTTTATCAGCGCAGCCCCCCCTCGGATCGCCACATGGACCACCAGGGATGCCCACTAGGGAAGGGCAAAACTTAAAAAAAAAGTCCAAAAAAAAGTCTGAAAAAAAAAAAAAAAAAGTCTGAAAAAAAAAAAAAAAAAAGATGCAAAAAAAAAAAAAAAAGATGCCAATCAGTGCCCACAAATGGGCACTGACTGGCAACAAGTAAACAAGTAAATAATGCCGCCCCACAGTGTCCATCAGTGCCGCCCCACAGTGTCCATCAGTGCCGCCCCACAGTGTCCATCAGTGCCACCCCACAGTGCCCATCTGTGCCACCCCACAGTGCCCATCTGTGCCACCCATAAGTGCCACCCCACAGTGCCCATCTGTGCCGCCCATGAGTGCCCATCTGTGCCGCCCATGAGTGCCCAGTGCCGCCCATGAGTGCCCATCAGTGCCGCCCATAAGTGCCCATCAGTGCCGCCCATGAGTGCCCATCAGTGCTGCCCATCAGTGCCGCCTATGTGTGCCCATGAGTGCCGCCTATGTGTGCCCATCAGTGCCGCATACCAGTGCCGCCAATCAGTGCCACCTCATCTGTGCCCGTCAGTACTACCTCGTCGATGTCCATCAGTGCCATCTCATCTGTGCCCATCAGTGCCACCATATCAGTGCCTGTAATTGAAAGAGAAAACGTACTTATTTACAAAAAAATTACAGAAAAAAATAAAAACGTAATTTTTTTCAAAATTTTCGGTCTTTTTTTAGTTGTTGCGCAAAAAAAAAAATCGCAGAGGTGATCAAATACCACCAAAAGAAAGCTCTATTTGTGGGTAAAAAAGGACGCCAATTTTGTTTGGGTACAGTGTAGCATGACCGCGCAATTGCCATTCAAAGTGCGACAGTGCTGAAAGCTGAAAATTGGCTTGGGCGGGAAGGTGTATACGTGCCCTGTATGGAAGTGGTTAAAAGCAGAAAGTAAGGGTCTGGAGGAGGACTGGAGGTGCGAGGGCCACATGAAATGGCCTGGAGGGCCGGATTCGGCCCGCGGGCCTTGTGTTTGACATCTATGATGTAGGAGATATCCCCTGTATCAGCATGTGCCAACGTTATCGACACATGTGCACTGAAGCAACCGGTTGTTCGTGCCATTGCTTCAGCTGACGTGCCATTACCGGTTACATCATCGCTGCTCCTACCAATCACAGCACCGGAGGCCGCGATACCTGGAAATAACTTCAGGAGACATTTCGCGGGGCAGAGCAGTGTGCCGGGACTGCTGCAGGGGCTTCGATCTAAGGTGAGTATTTCATAATGAGCTATATGTTATTTGTCTTGCAGGGTTTTGTTTTTGTCTTGCAGGTTTTTTTTTGGAGTTTACAACCACTTTAAGGTAAAATATAAAAAAGCAAAAGAAAAAAGAACAAACGTCATACTTACCTGCCCTGTGTAATGGTTTTGCACAGAGCAGCCCAATCCTCCACTTTCCAGCCCCCCCCCCCCCACAGTGCTTCTTGCTCCTCCTCGCATTTTTTTTCAAACCTACTTACTAGGGTTGTCCCGATACCGATACTAGTATCGGTATCGGGACTGATACCAAGCATTTCCCAGAGTACTTGTACTCGGGGGAAAATTCTCCGATGCCTGACTTTCCCTGTATCCTCCTCCAGTTCCCCCATTTGTTCTGCTCTCTCCCTCCATGCTCCTGTGTCCCCCCTCCGTGCCGCTGCCGTTCTGCTCTCCCCCCTCCGTGCCCTGTGTCCATTCTCTGTGCCGCTGCTCTCCCCCCTCCGTGCCCTGTGTCCATTCTCCGTGCCGCTGCTCTCCCCCCCTCTGTGCCCTGTGTCCATTCTCCCTGACGCTGCTCTCCCCCCTCCGTGCCCTGTACCATTCTTCATGCCGCTGCTCTCCCCCCTCTGTGCCCTGTACCATTCTCCATGCCGCTGCTCTCCCCCCTCCGTGCCCTGTGTCCATTCTCTGTCCAGCTGCTCCCCCCCCCCCTCTGTGCCCTGTGTCCATTCTCCCTGCCGCTGCTCTCCCCCCTCCCTGCCCTGTACCATTCTTCATGCCCCTGCTCTCCCCCCTTCGTGCCCTGTACCATTCTCCATGCTGCTGCTCTCCCCCCTCCGTGCCCTGTACCATTCTCCATGCTGCTGCTCTCCCCCCTCCGTGCCCTGTACCATTCTCCGTGCCGCTGCTCTCCCCCCTCTGTCAGGATGGAGAGCGGAGGTAGGAGCCGCTAAATCGGGCTCCTACCTTTTCCGAATGAACAGAGTCAGTGATCACTGACTCTGTTCATTCATATAACTGAGCATCGTAAACTGTTTTACAATGCTTCAGTTTTTGAATGGAGAGGAGCTTCTGCCTCCTGTCCATTCATTTCCAGTGCAGCTGAGAAAGGGACTGGAGAATCTGTGTTCTTAGTCCCTTTCTCTGTCTCAAAGGGGAGATGTTAGAGATATGTTAAGACCCCTGATATCTCACCAAAGCCCCCCAACAGGGCTAAGAAAAAAAAAATAGCAATAAATAATGAAAATAATTAATTGTAAAAAATAATACATATTAATATAAAAAACACACTGACACATCATATAATGGACCTGTGAGTGTCTCAGAAGGCTGCAGGGGAAAGGAGGAGGGGCCAGACATCCTCGTAGATTGCCGCAGCTATCCAACCTGGAAGTGGGAGCGGGTACCTATCAAAACCAGGTACCCCCCCCCCCCAAAAAAAGTGGCAAATGTGGCACTGGGGGGGGGGGGGTGCAAACAAGCAGAGCTTCCTCTTTTGGGTGGAGCTTCGCTTTAACCAGCTTGACCACTAGACTTGATCATCTCTAGAGCCAGGGCGAACATGCCAAAGATTGAGCACTAATCAGCATGCTTACCCCCTAAGCATTAATTCCCCCTCCTCTCAGTACAAATCCAACCACCCTGCTGAAATCCCATCTCCCAGCACAACCCCCCCCCCCCATCTCAAATCCTCTTGTTTTGTATATGCTCCCCTCTCAGCACAAATCCCCTCCACCCAAAAAATTCAAAAATTTCCCATCCCAGCACAAATCCCCTTCCCCCCCATCATATCAACTTTACTAGCATAACCCCCCCCCCCCCCCAAATCCCCCCTCCTTGCCCAAATCCATCCCTCCTCTCAACATAATGCTCCCCCCCCCCCCCAGAGTGCCCGAATCAGTCCGCCCGTCATGTGATTGGCTGATTAGCAATTTGTGTTACCAAGCTATTGAACAGGTATATCTAATAAAGTGGCAGGTGAGTGTAAATGCCTATGATAAACAGTGTTAGAATACAGCCTATTTTTTTTTTTTAAAGAGATTTTTTTCCTAGTTTGAAATATCCAGTTCATCATCTCTATGGCCAGTTTCAATGTCTGCAAACTCATTAAAAGATGGGAAGAAGGAAGACTTTTCTCCAGCCTCCCCCTCTAGACCATTGCCATGGTAACAAGCCCAGCAATTTCCATGTTATCTCTAGTAGTGGGGGCAGGGAGGAGATTTCTCGCTCTGCATTGTATGACAGCACTCATACAGGTGCGTCTCATAAAATTAGAATATCATCAAAAAGTTCATTTATTTCAGTAATTACCGTAAATGTAAAAAGTGAAACTGATATATTTTATATAAGATGCGTTACACACAGAGTGATATATTTCAAGTATTTATTCTTTATTTTATTTTGATGATTATGGTGAAAACCCCAAATTCTGTACCTCAGAAAATTAGAATATTACATGAGACCAATAAAAAAAAGGATTTTTAATACAGAAATGTTGACTTACTGAAAAACATGTACATGTACAGTATACAATGCACTCAATACTTGGTCGGGGCTCCTTTTGCATGAATTACTGCATCAATGTGGCGTGGCATGGAGGCGATCAGCCTGTGGCACTGCTGAGGTGTTATGGAAGCCAAGGTTGCTTTGATATCGGCCTTCAACTCATCTGCATTGTTGGGTCTGGTGTCTCATTTTCTTCTTGACAATACCCCACAGATTCTCTATGGGGTTCAGGCAGTGTTGTAAGTAACGGCGTTTAAATAAACGCCGTTACCTAACGCAGCCCCTTTTGAGGATAACGAGTAATCTACCAGATTACTCTTCCCCTCACGGCAACGCCGTTGCCATTACTTGGGCGGCGTTACCGTAATTACACCTACCTGTCACTCGGCCGCCCGTCGGTCATCCCATCCATTATTAAAAAAGCGTGCCTCCCCCTCTGACTGTTCTGTCCGTGATAGGCAGAACACTAATTTTCCCAGCAGAGCCTCTGTTTAGTGTTCAGCCTATCACGGATGCCTTCTCATCCTCAGCCTCGGCCTTGGATGTGATAGGCTGAACACTAAACAGAGGCTCTGCTGGGAAAATGACTGTTCCGCCTATCAGTGAACAGCCTTAGAAGGAGGCGCGGCTTTTGAATAATGGATGGCCCTCTCCCCTCCTCCTCCCTCCCTCACAGTCCAGAGCCGCCAGGAGGAGGCCGCGTCCTGGCGGCTCCGGACTAGGATGCATTAAGGTAAAAAAACGTTTACCTTTACAACCCCTTTAATCAACCACCTCAATAACGCACGCTGTCATATGACGTCCTGTATTGAGGTGGGGCTATCTGAATGATGGCATCATTCAGATATCCTTCTTTTCAACTGGCGATTCCGCGCACCATAAGAATGATCATAGTGGCAGTTCCACCGCTTGATCGTTCTTATAGGCGCCCCCCCCTCCTGCCATCATCTGGCGCTTCTCTGGGCTCTCCCGTGCCATTGGAGGCCCGGAGAACAAATTGGCCGGCGCCAGTTCCCGAAGATAGAGATTTCTATGACCGCCGGAGGCCCGGGTGCGACGTTATGACGTCACGCCCCAGGTACCCGGAAGTAAACAAAGCCGCAATCGCGGCTGACGGTAAGAGATCTGTGAATTTTTTTTCACAATCTCATGCTTTCAAGCCTGGAGGAGAGACGTGGGGTCTTATTTTTTTTAAAATCAGAAAAGGTTTTATTAAGAGAAAAGAACCATACAATTTTACAAGCATATCCGTTACATTGTGCAGCATAAAAAAACACTGGATACAGGCTGCATCCTAGCACAAATCTTTCTACTCGTACACAAGGTTACTAAACAATATATGCTGTATCCAAACTAAGTTGTTAACATTGTCATACCTAGCGCTGTACATATCACATCCAATTCCGACCCCGCATCTCTCCATAAAGAGGACCTGTCACACACGTAAGTCCCGCCCACATATGTAAACGCCATTCAAACCACACATGTGAGGTATCGCCGCGTGTGTTAGCGCGTGTACAACAATTCTAGCACTAGACCTCCTCTGTAACTCTAAACTGGTAACCTGTAAAAAAAATTAAACCGTCACCTATTTTTAAGTACCGAAGTTTGGCGCTATTCCATGAGTGTGCGGAATTTTAAAGAGTGACAAGTTAGGTATCTATTTACTCGGCGTAACATCATCTTTCACATTATACAAAAAAATTGGGCTAACTTTACTGTTTTGTTATTTTTTAATTTAATAAAAAGCCGTTTAAAAAATGATTGCGCAAATACCGTGCGAGATAAAATGTTGCAATGACTGCCACTTTATTTCCTAGGGTGTCTGCTAAAAAAAATATATATAGCCGGATTCAGGAAGCACTTACGCCGACGTATCTTCTAATACGCCGCGTAAGTGCACTGATGCGCCGTCGTATCTATGCGCCTGATTCTTGCAATAAGATACGCCTGAATTTCGGCTCCATCCGACCGACGTAAGTCTCCTACGCCGTCGTATCATGGGCGCATATTTACGCTGGCCGCAAGGGGCGCTTCAATTGATTTACGCGTCGAATATGCAAATGACCGAGATACACCGATTCACGAACGTACTTGCGCCCGTCGCTGTAATCTACGCAGTTTATGTAAGGCGTACGTCAGGCGTAACGTTTTTCCACATAAAGCAGGTGTAAGTCATGTTAGGGTATGGACGTCGGAACAGCCGTCGTATTTTACGTCGTTTACGTAAGTCGTACGTGAATGGGGCTGGGCGTAGGTTACGTTCACGTCGTACGCATTGAGCTGTCGTATCTTAGGGAGTATATGCGACGTGATTCTGAGCATGCACGCGCATGCGCCGTTCGTTCAGCCATTCATTTACATGGGGTCACGGTTCATTTAAATGTAACACGCCCACTACCTTCCTACTTTGAATTAGGCGGGCTTGCGCCGGCCAATTTACGTTATGCTGGCGCAACGTAGGGAGCGAGTGCTTTGTGAATACTGCTCTTGCCTCTCAGAGTTACGTCAGCGTAGCGCATATGAGATGCGCTACGCCGGTCTAAAGATGCGCCGCTCTACGTGAATCCGGCTAATAATGTTTGGGGGTTCTGAGTAATTTTCTAGCAAAAAAATGATGATTTTTACATGAAGGAGAGAAGTGCCAGAATAGGCCTGGTATTGAGGTGGTTAAACACAATGGACCAACACCAGCAGATGACATGGCTCCCCAAATAATCACTGACTGTGGAAACTTCACACTGGACCTCATGAAACTTAAAGTAGCAGGCAATGCACCT
Source organism: Rana temporaria (assembly GCF_905171775.1). NCBI lineage: Eukaryota > Metazoa > Chordata > Amphibia > Anura > Ranidae > Rana > Rana temporaria. Next base: position 52,811,858 of record NC_053497.1, read on the forward strand.
GTCTTCCAGCACATCGCTATGCAAATACATTACATAAAATGGGTCATATGCAAATGTTGGCTGTTAGGATTTCTCGGCTGCCTTCACACAATGCACAACACAATGTGAATTTGTTAATGCACTTCTACGCAGCGCTAAAGTGTGAGCTGGTTCTTAGGCTAATCAAACGTTAATTGGCAATCGTCCTGATTCTATTATCACTTTGTAAAGTACTATTTTATTATCTGCTGTGAAATGCATTGTGCTGTAGTCTTCTCACAATGTATTCTCTAATCTACAATCAGAATTCAAACCTTTGGGGCAATACTATACATCAGGCATTTAGTGCCCATAAATAATATATTCTGGTCAGTCAGAAATCCAATTCTTTCTATATTCTGATCAGTGGCGGCTGGTGATTTCAGGGGGGGGCAGCAAACAATGCACCCACATTGCCTCGGCATCACAGTGGCCGTGAGTCTCCTCCCTCCTCCTCCTAGGCCAATAGGGTCGCTTCTCCTTTCAGTCAATCAGGAAACGAGTCTCAAGGCCGCTTTAAACTTCCCTGACCAGTCCAGCACTCTACAATACGAACAATGGCCCAGATTCAGGTACGATTTGCCCCTTTTTTACGGAGGCACAGGGCAGCGTTTTTGCCCTGCGCCCCCGCAAATTATCTGCGCTGCGCGCGATTCATGGAGCAGTAGCTCCGTAAATTGCGTGTGCGCTCTTTAAAATTGCCCTGCGTAAGGGCGCCTAATGTAAATGATCCCGTAGGGGGCGGGAATCATTTAAATTAGGCGCGCTCCCGCGCCGAGCGTAGAGCGTAGAGTGCATGCTCCGTCGGGAAACTTTCCCGACGTGCATTGCGGCAAATGACGTTGCAAGGACGTCATTTGCTTCCAAGTGAACGTGAATGGCGTCCAGCGCCATTCATGAATCACTTACGCAAACGACGTGAAATTCAAATTTCACGACGCGGGAACGGCGTGTATACTTTAGCATTGGCTGCCCCTACTATTAGAAGGGGCAGCCTTACGCTAAAGACGCCGTACGGAAACTCCGTAACTTGCGTACGCAGGGCCCGCGCAACATTGTGAATCGGTGTTAGTATGCAATTTGCATACTATACACTGAGCACAATGGGAGCGCCCCCTAGCGGTCATCGCAAGAATGCAGCCTAAAATCTGCGTGGCATAAGAGCCTTATGCCACGCAGATTTTAGGCTGCAGTCGGCGTTACGATGTTCCTGAATCAGGAGCATTCGTAACGCCGGAGCAAGTAAGCAATTGCGCTGTGTAACCTATGGTTACGCAGGCGCAATTGCTTCTTGAATCTGGGCCAATGCCTAAAGACATGATCTGAGTATGTACTCTGACATTGCAGAATACATGCTCAGGCCTGGATAGAAAATGTATTTACAAGATCCTAGGTAATCTAGTCAGCAGGGGCCGACTGACAACTTATGGGCCCCCCGGGCAATAGAAGATTATGGGGCCCCCAGGCTTACAGATGGCCACCACTCCAGGAGGCAGTGCAGAGGCAGGGCAGCTAAAATCTCAGGATTTTCACATCAAAAGCATGTCAGTTTCAGACATATCAGGGACAGATGTAAAAAAAATACAGATTTTTACATACTGTCCCTGGTTTTATTGAGCCTGGCAACCCTGATGGGGCCCCCTAGTGGCATGGGGCCCCCGGGCAGTCCCCGAGAGCCCCAATGGTCAGTCCGCCCCTGCTAGTCAGCGATATCTTGCTCATAGGCATGTGTGCAGGGTGTGCCTGGGCATACCCTAATCACCTTGTGCAGTGCAGTTTTCCCCTGTTTTCCCCTGCTTCCTGGCTCCCCCTGTCTCCCCCAGTGCTGCCAGCTGCCAGCTTCACTCCTCTCCTGCTGGATGCTGCAGGGGATGATTCAGGATGGAGAGTGGGGAAGGGGCCAGTAAATAGTTTGGTTCGCACCAGAACTTGCGAACAGGCACAAAATTTGTTCGAACGCGCGTTAAAGTCTATGGGACACGAACATGAAAAATCAAAAGTGTTAATTTTAAAGGCTAATATGCAAGTTATTGTCATAAAAAGTTTTTTGGGACCTGAGTCCTGCCCCAGGGGACATGTATCAGTGCAAAACAAAGTTTAAAAACTGCATTTTTTTCGGAAACAGTGATTTTAATAATGCTTACATTTAAACAATACAAGTATAAATATTCCTTTAAATTTCATGCCTGGGGGGTGCCTATAGTATGCCTGTAAAGTGGCACATGTTTCCCGTGTGTAGAACAGTCCCCGTACAAAATGAAATTTCTAAAGGAAAAAAAGTCATTTAAAACTGCTCACTGCTGTAATGAATTGTCGGGTCCCGGCAATAAAGATAAAATTCATTGAAAAAAACGGCATGAGTTACCCAGTCCATTACCAGGCCCTTCAGGTCTGGTATCGATATTAAGGGGAACCCCACGCCAGAATAAAAAAAAAATTGCGTAGGGGTCCCCCCAAAAATCCATACCAGACCCTTATCCGAGCACGCAATCTGGCAGGCCGCAGGAAAAGAGGGGGGATGAGAGAGCGTCCCTCCTCCCGAACCGTACCAGGCCACATGCCCTCAACATGGGAGGATGCTTTGGAGTCTGGACCCCATTTTGATGGGGACAAGGGCCTCATCCCCACAACCCTTGCCCAGTGGTTGTGGGGGTCTGCGGGCGAGGGCTTATGGAAATCTGGAAGCCCCCTTTAACAAGGGGACCCCCAGATCCTGTCCCCCCCTATGTAAATTGGTAATGGGGTACATTGTACCCCTACCATTTCACCCAAAAAAGTGTAAAAAAAAAAAAAAACGAGAGTCAGCTTGGGACTTTATTAAAAAAGAAAAAAAAAAGTCTAGCAATGTAGCTCCGACGATATCGGGAAAAAAAAGCCGCTACTATGTAGGGGGGGGGACACCCATGCCGTTTCTTTAAATTAATTTTATCTGTATTACCGGGACTCGACAATTCATTACATCCACAATCAATTTTCCATTACTTTTTTTTCCTTTAGAAATGTAATTTTGCTGCAGGGACTGTTCTAAACACGGGAAAAATTCGCCACTTTACAGGCATACTATAGACACTCACCAGGTATGAAATTTAAAAGAATATTTCACTTTTATTGTTTCACTTTAAGCATTATTAAAATCACTGCTCCCAAAAAAAGTCGAGCGGCGAGAGAGAAGACCACCGCGGAAGAGGAAGTGGCAGATTAGGACGATCTGCCTAGCAACAGCCATTTCTATTAGTATATAAAAAAAATCTTTATTTTTTATTTTTTTGGTAGCCTTTTGGGCTTTTTTTTTTTTTTTTTTTTTGGTGGACCTCCGCTTTAACATGTGCACATTGATCTGCTGAGAGACTCATGCAAATGAATGCAATGTTAGTACAGAAGACTTCCAGCTGGGCTGTTCTTCCATGCTGAAGAATCTCTGTTTGTTGTTATACAGAGGCCAGCCACTGTTAGGATAAAAATGGCATCTCCATAGAAATCTGTCCATTTTTTTCTACAAGAAAAGCCAGATCGGGAGACTTTTGCAAAGGCACCCAGAGGGCTGTACAGCACAGATCTCAGAAGAACAATAGGTGGTAAGTGTAAAGACCATTGATAGCCATTCTATAGGAATGAATAGGGGATTCTATTGCACATGCATGGCCTAGAAGATTGAAAAGAATTAGCAGCAATCGGTGGTCCTACAGCACAGAAGTGTGGATTGTGGACATGTAAGTGACAGAGTTAGAGAGCTTGTAGGGGGAAATAAGAAGGTCTTTTACTAGGTAAACTGAACGCAGGGAGGTGTGGGATTATGAAAAAGAGGCCCCATCAACTTTTTATATATCAAAAAAATAAAATAATGGTAGGCAGATTGTTTAAAGCTGAGCTTGAGTCACGCTGCGTGTCCTGACTGGTCTCTGCTGTCTTCTGGGACATGTGTGTCTCCCAGAAAACAGCAGGGGGGATGGAGGAGGGGCCGGACGTGGCTTAGATCACCGCAGATTATGCCGGAAGTGGGAGCAAATACCTGGATTAGACAGGTATCTGCTCCCCCCTCAAAGGAGCCAAATGTGACACCGGAGGGGGGAGGAACACAATTAGCGGAAGTTCCATTAATTACAATAATCGCAAGTTCAGCAAAAATACGAAGGGAACTTGGACAGCTGCACTCCAAAAACTTTCCTTTTATTAAAATAGATCACAAAATGAACATGCCACAGAAAAAAATGGAACAAAAGCTATGACTAAGCACTGAAGCTACAGTGCAAAACGCGTTAGCTTTTGTTCCAATTTTTGCTGTGGCATGTTCATTTTGTGATCTATTTTAATAAAATTAACGTTTTTGGAGTGCGGCTGTCCAAGTTCCCTTCATATTTTTGCATTGCCGGCACCCATGGTTTGGATTCAGTGAGGAGGTTCTCTGATTACAACTGAGCGGTTATGTGTAAAGGGGGGAACTAATGCGCAAAACCAAACTAACCATGGGCAGCTCAACTATGTATACTAAAATATATAAATATATTAAAATCTAAAAGCAGCAGCCACTACCAAAACAGTGCTCACGCACAAAATGTCATATGTAAAGCGGGGAGTGTAATAGCGCTTACCAGTGGGAAGCTAAAATTATAGTACGTAAATATCAAATATCGCACAGCAACGTATGGATAATGATCAATAAATTCAATATAACTGTGTTCCACTCCTAGTTTCCTTGAAGACCCCTCACCACATCCACAACTAGGATGTGAAGGGTAGGAATAGTGAGAATAATGAAATATAGTAGAAATTACAATGACATAATAAAAATCATTGAATAATGTGAAAAACAATTGCAGTATTAATAGACTCCAGAACCATTACCAAAATAGGCAAAAATATTAGTGCTGTGACCAATGATGAAGATCCAAAAAAACACAAAGTGAAGATACTTTGATTGTGTTTAAAAAGAGAAAAATATATAAATATGGAAAAAATGTGCACCAAAAAATATGTGCAAGGTGAAACAGATAAATAGTGTTCAAGCATAAATAAATAAATAAATATATAGTTCAAGTTCATAAAGTGTTTAAAGTGTTCAATAAATAAATAGTTCAAGTTCATAAAGTGTTTAAAGTGAATTCCAACGCTGGGTGGAATATTCCAAACGTGCAAAATAGTGTATATAGAATAAAGTTGATAAGGTGCTTAATTCCAGAATTTACCAAAGGTGCAATACTGTTTCAACAGAAGCTGCTGCACTCCACCGCACGATCCTCCAGTGTAGCTGTGCAGACACAAGATATGGAAAATGCTAGCCTCTCACCTCAGAGTAAATCGGCCGCGAGCGGAGATGACGTCACCAATGGCACTTCTCCTTCACCTGACGCGTTGCGTAGCTGGACAATGCTACTTAATCATAGGTACCTATGATTAATTAGCGTTGTCCAGCTACGCAACGCGTCAGGTGAAGTAGAAGTGCCGTTGGTGACGTCATCTCCGCTCGCGGCCGAGAGCGGAGATCTGCTACCCATCTATAACATTCGCTGGAACCAATTGCATGCTGTTCACAGCCATTTTAAATGTGAGTGCTACTATTTTTATTTATTAAATTGCATCTGATTTACTGCACTATGGAGCATGCCTTTTGCTTTCATTTGAGAGTGGTCTGGATGAACCTGTGATTGGAGGATCGGAGCAACTTGAGCTTTCCTGGATTGAGAGTGTGTGCTGCTGGGCTTCATCCATATTAAAACAGGCTTGTTTTGATTTACTCTGAGGTGAGAGGCTAGCATTTTCCATATCTTGTGTCTGCACAGCTATACTGGAGGATCGTGCGGTGGAGTGCAGCAGCTTCTGTTTAAACAGTATTGCACCTTTGGGAAATTCTGGAATTAAGCACCTTATCAACTTTATTCTATATACACTATTTTGCACGTTTGGAATATTTCATCCAGCGTTGGAATTCACTTTAAACACTTTATGAACTTGAACTATATATTTATTTATTTATTTATGCTTGAACACTATTTATCTGTTTCACCTTGCACATATTTTTTGGTGCACATTTTTTCCATATTTATATATTTTTCTCTTTTTAAACACAATCAAAGTATCTTCACTTTGTGTTTTTTGGATCTTCATCATTGGTCACAGCACTAATATTTTTGCCTATTTTGGTAATGGTTCTGGAGTCTATTAATACTGCAATTGTTTTTCACATTATTCAATGATTTTTATTATGTCATTGTAATTTCTACTTTATTTCATTATTCTCACTATTCCTACCCTTCACATCCTAGTTGTGGATGTGGTGAGGGGTCTTCAAGGAAACTAGGAGTGGAACACAGTTATATTGAATTTATTGATCATTATCCATACGTTGCTGTGCGATATTTGATATTTACGTACTATAATTTTAGCTTCCCACTGGTAAGCGCCATTACACTCCCCGCTTTACAACTGAGCGGTTACCTTTCCCTTCTAATCGCAATTTCAGCTTTCAGCGCTGTCACACTTTGAATGACAAGTAACGGTCAAGCAACACTGTACCCAAACAACATTTTCTTCCCACAAATAGAGCTTTCTTTTGGTGGTATTTGATCACCTCTGTGATTTAATTTTTTTGCTATACAAACTAAAAAAGACCAACATTTTTGAAAAAAAAAAAAGTTTTTCTTACTTTCTGTCATAAAATTTTGTTTTCACCTTTACTGATGGGCACTGATGAGGCGGCACTGATGAGGAGGCACTGATGGGTGGCACCAATAGGCGGCACTGATGGGCACCAATAGGTGGCACTGATGGACACTGACAGGCGGCACTGATGGGCATTGACAGGCGGCACTAATGGGCACTGACAGGCAGCGTTACGTCCTTTCCTATTCCCGTACGACTTACGCAAAAAAAATTAAAAATCTAAATTCGACGCGGGAACGACGGCCATACTTTAACATGGCTAGTCTAAATATAAGCCATTGAAATAGCATCCGTAACTTTACGACGGGAAAAGCCGACGTAAGAGAATGCGACGAGCGCGCGTAGCTTCGTGGATCGCCATAAACAGGTAATTAGCATACCCGACGCGGAAAACAACGCAAACTCCACCCAGCGGGCGCCGAAGTATTGCATCCTAAGATCCGAAGGCGTACGCCTGTCGGATCTTAGCCAAATGCCGTCGTATCTTTGTTTGAGAATTCAAAATAAAGGTACGATGCGGCAAATTTGAAAGTACGCCGGCGTATCAGTAGATACGCCGGCGTACTCTCACTGTGAATCTGGCCCATAGCGTTTACAAAATAGGAGGTATTTTTATTAATATTTTTTTTTTACTAGTAATGGCGATCAGCGATTTTTTTTTTGGTACTGCGACATTATGGCGGACACATCTGACACATTTTTGGGATCATTGGCATTTTTATAGCGATCAGTGCTATAAAAATGCATTAGATTACTATAAAAATGCCACTGGCAGGAAAGGGGTTAACACTAGGGGGCGGGGAAGTGGTTAAGTATGTTCCCTGGGTGTGTTCTAACTGTAGGGGGGGTGGACTGACTGGGGAAAATGACAGATCTTCTGTTCATACATTGTATGAACAGAAGATCAGCATTTCTCTCCCTGACAGGACCGGGAGCTGTGTGTTTACACACACAGCTCCCGGTCCCCGCTCTGTTACGAGTGATCGCGTGTGCCCGGTGGCGATCGCGCCGGCTCGGCACGCGCACGAGAGTCGGGGGAGAGCGGGGGGCGCGCATGCGCCCCTAGTGGCCTGCGCGAGAGCTGACGTATAGCTACGGGCTCTCGCGCAGGGGAGCCGACCTGCCGCCGTAAAATGACGGCGGCTGGTCGGCAAGTAGTTAAAAAGGTGGTATATACATAGGCAGGGTAAAAGATGTAGAATCAAGGGTGGAACCAAGGGGGGGAGGCGGCAAAGTGAGGTTTTGCCTAGGGTGTCAAGAATCCTTGCACCAGCCCTGTCTGTAACTCAAAACTGGTAACCCTTAGGCCCCTTTCACATTGGGGTGTTTTTCATGCGGTACAGCGCTAAAAATAGCGCTGCTATACCGCATGAAAAATCATGCCCTGTAGTGTTCAATGTGAAAGCCCGAAGGCTTTCACACTGAAGCGGTGCGCTAGCAGGAGCGCTCCAAAAGTCCTGCTAGTCGCATCTTTACCGCGGTATAGGAGCGGTGTGTTCACCGCTCCTATACTGCGCCTTCCCATTGAAATCAATGGGAAAGCGCGGTAATACCGCGGTATTAACCCTTTTTCGGCCACTAGCGGGGGTTAGCACAGTGGTGCAGTGAGTAGCACTTTCGCCTAGCAGCAAAAGGTTCGCTGGTTCGAATCCCAACCACGACACCATCTGCCTGGAGTTTGCATGTTCTCCCTGTGTCTGCGTGGGTTTCCTCCGGGTACTCCGGTTTCCTCCCACACTCCAAAGACATGCTAGTAGGTAAATTGGATCTCGTCCAAATTGGCCCAGTATATATATGTCTATATGTGTGTATGACTGTGTGTCCCTAGCGTGTCATGATCCTACGGGGTAAAAATGACCGCACCAGCCAAGTAGATACTGGCTGGAAAAAGCGCCCAGAGGCGATTCAGTTCGCATGCGTTGCACTATACAAGTCATTCATTCATTCATTCACCGCTAGCGCCGGAATATCGCGGTAAACATGACGGTATAGCCGCGCTACAAATAGTGTGGCTATACCGTCACCGCAGCTCCACGCTGCAATGTGAAAGCAGCCTTAGTGAATTTTTAACCATTACCTATGGAGATTTTTACCTACTTGCTTACTGGGCACTTAAACCCCCCTCCTGCGCAGACCAATTTTCAGCTTTTAGTGCTGATGCACTTTGAATGACAATTGCGCGGTCATGCAACACTGTACCCAAATGAAATTTTTTATCATTTTTTTCCACACAAATAGAGATTTCTTTTGGTGGTATTTGATCACCTCTGCGGTTTTTATTTTTTGATAAAAAAACAAAAAAAGATGGAAAATTTAGAAAAAATAAATAAATCATGTTTTATATTTTGTTATAACATTTTGCAAACAGGTACGTTTTCTCCTTCATTGATATGCGCTGATAGGCTGCACTGGTGGGCACTGATGGGGACAGATAAGGCGGCACTGATGGGGACAGATAAGGCGGCACTGATGGGGACAAATAAGGCGGTACTGAAGGGCACAGATAAGGCGGCACTGATGGGGACAGATAAGGCGGTACTGAAGGGCACAGATAAGGCGGCACTAAAGGGGACAGATAAGGTTGCACTGAAGGGCACAGATAAGGCGGCACTAAAGGGAACAGATAAGGTTTCACTGATGGGCACAGATAAGGTGGCACTGATGGGTGGCACTGATAGGTGACAATGATGGGCAGCACTGTGGATGATGCACTGATTAGTGACTTTGATAGGCGGCACTGGTAGGTGGCGCTGGTGGGCACTGGTAGGCGGCACTGTTGTGCACTGGTAGGTGGCACTGACAGGTGGCACACATGAGCTCAGGTGAGCTGGGCTCTCCCTGATTGGGACCGATGTCCCTCTGTCACCTGCGCTGATCGGCTTTTTTTTTCTCACGCTATCAGCATGAGGAGAAAAAATAGCCGATTACCGGCCCTGTTTACGTCACATGATCAACTGTCATTGGCTGACAGCTGATCACGTGGTAAGGGGTCTGGATCGACTCCTTACTCTGATCTATGATCAGAGTCTCATAGACTCGCTGATCATAGAGCAAGCCGCTCGCGCCCTGCAGGGGGTGTGCAGGCCGCTCGAACACAGAAGGATGTCTATTGACCGCCTCCCGGCAATTCAGGTCCGCGTTGTAGCTGTAGCGTGGACGCAAAGTGGTTAAAAGTCAAAGTTTGTCACCATTCCACGAGCGAGTGCAATTTTGAAGCATGACATGTTTGGTATCAATTTACTCGATGTAACATTATCTTTCACAATATAAAAAAAAAATTGGGGTATGTTTACTGTTGTCTTATTTTTAAAGTCAAAAATTGTTTTATTTTTCCCAAAAAATTGTGCTTGTAAGACTGCTAGGCAAATACGTTGTGACATAAAGTATTACAACAACCGCCATTTTATTCTCTAGGGTGTCTGAAAAAAAATATATAAAGTTTGGGGGTTCTGGTTGGGGGTTAGTCAGCGTGCTCGCCCCCTCCCTTGGGACTACATCCCTTGTTCACAGCCTCCCCCCGCAGGGATGCAGTCCCAAGAGAGGTGGCGATCACGCTGACTAACCCCCAGCCAGAACGGCTCGGATGATGGGGCTAAGCTTACTGAGGAGGAAAAGGAAGTGAGAAATTCAGACAAAGAAAAAAAACATTTAGAAGGGAAATGGAAGGAAAAGGTAAGTGAACCAACAATGCACTAGCTTAAAGGAACCTTTTTAGAAAATAAAAAAACAAACCTTTACAACCCCTTTAACCAGTTCCCGACCGGCTCCTGTACATTTACGTCTGCAGAATGGCACGGCTGGGCAAAGTGACATATATACGTCACTTTGAAATTCCCCTGCCGCGAGCTCCGTGCCCACGGACCTGGTGTCCCGCGATCGGGTCACAGAGCTGCAGAATGGGGAGAGGTAAGTGTAAACATGCATCGCCCCGTTCTTCCTAGTGACGTGTCACTGATCGAATGCTCCCTCTCATCGGGAACAGAGATCAGTGACGTGTCACTCGTAGCCACGCCCCCTAACAGTTAGAATCACTCCCTAGGACACACTTAACCCCTTCAGCGCCCCCTACAGGTTAATACCTTCACTGCCAGTGTCATTTTCACAGTAATCAGTGCAATTTTTATAGCACTGATCGCTGTAAAAATGACAATGGTCCCAAAAATTTGTCAAAAGTGTCCGCCATAATGTTGCAGTCATGATAAAAAAATCGTCATTACTAGTAAAAATAAATAATAATAATAAAAATGACATAAATCTATCCCCTATTTTGTAGACGCTTTAACTTCTTGCGCAAATCAATCAATAAACGATTATTGCGATTTTTTTTACCAAAAATATGTGGAAGAATACGTATCGAACTAAACTGAGGAAAAATTTAGTTTTTTTTATAGATTTTTGGGGGATATTTATTATAGCAAAAAGTAGTGGGCTAGATTCAGCAAAGAATTACGCCTGTGTATCCATAGATACGCCGCGTAAATTCAAAGCTGCGCCGGCGTATCTACGTTCTGTATTTCTGTATAGACATTAGCCTAAGATACGACTGGCATAATTCTCTTACGCCGTTGTATCTTAGGGTACATTCTCACGCTGGCCGCTAGGTGGCGCTTCCGTCGTTTTCGGCGCAGATTATGCAAATTACCTAGATACGCCGATTCACAAACGTACGTGCGCCCGGCGTTCGTTTTTTACGTCATTTGCGTAAGGCATTTTCGGCGTAACGTTGTGCCTGCTTCTATGAGGCGCACTCAATGTTAAATATGGACGTCGTTCCCGCTTCGATTTTTGACGTCGTTTGCGTAACTCGTTCGCGAATAGGGCTGGACGTAATTTACGTTCAAGTCGAAACCAATAACGTCCTTGCGACGTCATTTGGAGCAATGAACACTGGGATATGTACACGGACGGCGCCAATCACGTCAGGTCAACACACATTAACATAAAACACGCCCCCCTTACACAATTGAATTACGCGCGCTTACGCCGGCCCCATTTACGCTACGCCGCCGCAACTTACGGAGCTAGTGCTTTGTGAATACTGCACTTGCTCCTGTAAGTTGCGGCGGCGTAGTGTAAATACGATACGCTGCGCCACCGTAAGATCAGGCGCAGCTACCTAAATATAGCCCATTGTATTTTTTTTTAATTGTCGCTCTATTTTTGTTTATTGCGCAAGAAATAAAAACCACAGAGGTGATCAAATACCACCAAAAGAAAGCTCTATTTGGGGGAAAAAAAGGACGCAAATGTTGTTTGGGAGCCAAGTCGCACGACCACGCAATTGTCAGTTAAAGCGACGCAGTGCGGAATCGCAAAAAATGCTCTGGTCTTTGGCCAGCGAAATGGTCCGGTGCTGAAGTGGTTAAAGTACAGTTATCCTGAAATGAACCCAAACACTCATGACTGGATAAAATGTGAAGCACGTATTCAGGCAAATTAAAAACGTGCAATTTCCCATGTCAATGGATTGTAGGGCGATCGATAGAAATTGTATGTGTATGGTCAGCCCAGGCAGCTGAGAGAACAGTAAACTGTACACGGCTCCACATAACGGTCTGCAGGGAGCTCAGGTAGAACTTCCTGATCACACACATCCTGCACAGGACAAGGGGCGCGCACTTCTACAAACAGCTCTGCTGAGAATGCGCAAAACGGGCAGCCATTTCCCCCTAGATCAATTAATCCCATCATCTCTTCCAACAAAATGGTTCCAGCGAGGAGGACACGTACATTACAATAATTACTTCTCTAGTGTTTGAACTTTCAGCGAATTTAGAACACAAGAGCCAATCGGAAACAAACTTTCAGCGAACTTATAACGCAAGGGCCAATCAGAAGCAAACTTATAACGCAGAAGCCAATCAGAAGCGGGGAATCTAGAATCAGTAGCAGACACTGCTGCGACGTTCCCATCTCCTTTCTGGGCCACGCAGGGGGGTGAAGGACAGGAGGGTAGACCAATCAGAGTGCGCTGGTTTGTAGAGGGGCGGGGAGAAGGTCCTGCGTGCATTGGAGCAGCGGGAGAGAGGCAGGAAGTGAGCTGAGTTGATGTGTATACAATGTTTATGTACATATAGTGTGTAGTGTGTCCCACTTGTGGTGTGTGAGGGTCTGTATGGCGGCTTGGGGCGGCTGTGAGCGTCCCTGTACCGGGGCGGGTTGCTGGGCACTGAACAAAGTATAACAGACGAGGAGTGTGCTGGGGGAGGGGCTGGGGCTTATCATTCCATGCATTGAAGTTTGCTGAGATGTCTGTGTATGATTCCAGGGGTGACTGGGGGGGCTATAATGGTCAGCTGCCTCTCATAGAGACTGTCCCAGGTTCTGAAAATGTGGGGGTCTCTTTATTATTGTTTATGGGTGAAAACATTGATAATGCAACCCCTATGGCTCTGTCAGAGTGATACATTGGTACAAACTTCGCATTGTTTACTTTTTTTTTTTTTAAAGCAGAACTAAACCCTCCTATCCTTTACAGCCCAGGAAGCTGCCATCTTGTGGCCTCTGTTTGATCTGCAGTTGCCATGGTGATGCACATGTGATCAGCTATGACACCCGCCATTGAATGGGTTGACAGATCGCTTGAGGGTTCACTAATAACTGTTAGGCCCCTTTCACCCTGGGCGGATCCACTCAGTGGGAGATCGCTCCGTTGATCTCCGCTGAGCTGGCGGATGACAGGTCCGTCTCTGCTCACAACGGTGTCACGTCGCAGGCATGCGTGCGTGCGCATCCCCTACAGCTTCTTAAAGCGGCTGACGTACGATGATGGTGATTCGCGCAGCCGTGCCAACCTGCTGCAGTACAACTTCGGCAGCTGGTCGGCAAGAAGTTGAAGAAGTACCAGGGTGGATTTGATTTTAAATCGAGTCGATTTAAATCATAATTTTTAAAGAGAAACTGTCATCTCTGTCCCGCAGCGACGCCTTCTCTGACCCACCAAGAGTCATATTCACTTTAATGGGACAGCTGGTGAGGTATGTGGCGGCAGCAGGTGAGTGGATGCCCGCAGCGGCTCCTTCTCTGTCCCGCAGCGGCTCCTTCTCTGTCCCGCAGCGGCTCCTTCTCTGTCCCCCAGCGGCGCCTTCTCTGACCCACCAAGAGTCCTATTCACTTTAATGGGACAGCTGGTGAGGTATGTGGCGGCAGCAGGTGAGTGGATGCCCGCAGCAGCTCCTTCTCTGTCCCGCAGCGGCTCCTTCTCTGTCCCGCAGCGGCTCCTTCTCTGTCCCGCAGCGGCTCCTTCTCTGTCCCGCAGCGGCTCCTTCTCTGTCCCGCAGCGGCTCCTTCTCTGTCCCGCAGCGGCTCCTTCTCTGTCCCCCAGCGGCGCCTTCTCTGACCCACCAAGAGTCCTATTCACTTTAATGGGACAGCTGGTGAGGTATGTGGCGGCAGCAGGTGAGTGGATGCCCGCATACGGGCGCTGCCATGATGGACCTGAAGTGACAGGTGCCCTCTAAATGTAAGGACTTATTCTTGCTGGTACTTAGTATCCTGAAAGGGGTTGTAAAGGTTTGTTTTTTTATTTTCTAAATAGGTTCCTTTAAGCTAGTGCATTGTTGGTTCACTTACCTTTTCCTTCCATTTCCCTTGTAAATGTTTTTTTTCTTTGTCTGAATTTCTCACTTCCCGTTTCTCCTCAGTAAGCTTGCCCCCATCATCCGAGCTGTTCTGGCTGGGGGTTAGTCAGCCAGAACAGCTTACAGAGGAGGAACAGGAAGAAATTCAAAGAAATAAAAACATTTAGAAGGGAAATGGAAGGAAAAGGTATGTGAACCAACAATGCACTAGCTTAAAGGAACCAATTTAGAAAATAAAAAACAAACCTTTACAACCCCTTTAATATTTGAAAACAAAATGAAGGTTTCCTATTTAGAATAAGCCGTCCTGTTAGTAAAACTTCGATATCGGAGCCGATTTTAGGTTTATGCACACATAGTTGGAGAACTCAAATTATTTTATTTAATCAAAACAATAACATTATATTACATATTCTTGTATTTGCTTGTTTGATTTGCATCAATGTTTAGTAACTGAAGTGCAAAATATCTTTGAAAAACAAACAATAGAACTGAATATATCAGCTGGGTCCACAAACTTTAAACACATTCTTTCATCACAGCACATCTTCTCATGATGTTTCATTGGGGCCACCAGGCCTTGCATCTCTTTGTTGCACTTTGCACACATACCTGCTTTACACATAGGTAGAGGAACTTCAGTAAAACATTCTCAAACTGGGTCTCTTTTACGGCCTGCTGCCATTTTTGCTCCTCAAGGGAGGAATAAAGCACTTCAAGCTATGTGCCGAAAAATCTCAAGGTTTATAAGCTGCTTAGAAGATTTCACTTTTATTTTTACTGCTTGTCCTTCCTCTGCACACTTAGAGCCTGGTGCAGATGCATTTCTCTTCAAACAATCATACAGTTTGTAGTGTACGTAGATTTGCAAAACAATGGGATAAAGGAATATTCGTTGTTTTATCTCATGGTTACTGTGAAATTGTGTGAATGCATAAATACAGCCCATGTTATCTCAGCTTGCAGAGCTTGGATTCATTAAAGGGGTTGTAAAGGTACAATTTTTTTCCCCAAATAGCTTCCTTTACCGTAGTGCAGTCCTCCTTCACTTACCTCATCCTTCCATTTTACTTTTAAATGTCCTTATTTCTTCTGAGAAATCCTCACTTCCTGTTCTTCTGTCTGTAACTACACACAGTAATGCAAGGCTTTCTCCCTGGTGTGGAGTGTCGTGCTCGCCCCTCCCTTGGACTACAGGGGAGTCAGGGCGCCCACTAACACACAGCACCTTTCTCCATCTGCAACGCAGAGAGCGTCCTGACTCTCCTGTAGTCCAAGGGAGGGGGCGATCATGACACTCCACACCAGGGAGAAAGCCTCACAATACGGTGTGTAGTTACAGACATAAGAACAGGAAGTGAGGATTTCTCTGAAGAAATAAGGACATTTAAAAGCAAAATGGAAGGATGAGGTATGTGAAGGAGGACTGCACTAAAAGGCTGCATTCACACCTTAGCGCAGCGTTTTGTACCGCGATTTGCCGCGACAAATTGCGGCGTTTTGTACCGCGATTTGCCGCGACAAAATGCAGCGTTTTTAACCCAATGTTTTTTACAAGTCATTGTCAGCTATGCCAAACGCCGAAGCCGCCTGAATACGCGCGGCAAAAAAGGGTCCGGGACTTGTTTGAGCTTCACGCGATCGGCGTGGAGATGTGAACCATCTCCATAGACAACAATGTTATTTTCCCCCTCCAGCGTATCTGAGCGTCGCGCTTCAGGCGTTTTGCCGCTCAGGTGTGAATGGAGCCTAAGGTAAAGGAAGCCATTTAGGAAAACAATTTTTTACCTTTACAAGCCCTTTAAATGAGTTTACCAAAAATGTAAATATTGCAGAATATACAGCCTCATGCTACATAACTAAGCTCCATTTCATGCTGAATAAATTAAATTATCAATCTATCTTAAATAGAAAACTATCTTTAGATCGATTTTTACTCCAAAAGCATTTTAATAAAAAATATATTTTTTTTATTTGATTTAAATAAACAAAATCATATATATAATTTTTTTTTTTTTTTTTAAACAAAATAATAATAATAAATTGTTGATTTTTTTATTCACACTGAGAAGTACAGCCAAAGCTTGTTTGGCTGTACTTCTCCTATGGATTGCAGGAGTGCAATTTGTTCTGTACTCCTGTAAAGCCGTTTTCAGCAGACAGCGGGCTGAAGTCACAGAGCTGGTGCAGGCTCAGGCAAGATCACGTCGATTAAGTCAGGATCTGCCCACATAGAAAAAGTATATTGATTGCCTGGATCAACCGTTAATTATTAATTAAACTAGGAAAAAAATAATTATATATATATATATATATATATATATATATATATATATATATATATATATATATATATATATATATATATATATATATATATATATATATATATATATATATATATATATATATATATATACACAGTACAGACCAAAAGTTTGGACACACCTTCTCATTCAAAGAGTTTTCTTTATTTTCATGACTATGAAAATTGTAGATTCACACTGAAGGCATCAAAACTATGAATTAACACATGTGGAATTATACATAACAAAAAAGTGTGAAACAACTGAAAATATATTTCATATTCTAGGTTCTTCAAAGTAGCCACCTTTTGCTTTGATTACTGCTTGGCACACTCTTGGCACACTCTTGGCATTCTCTTGATGAGCTTCAAGAGGTAGTCACCTGGTGCAGCACCCCATCACTCTCCTTCTTGGTCAAATAGCCCTTACACAGCCTGGAGGTGTGTTTGGGGTCATTGTCCTGTTGAAAAATAAATGATGGTCCAACTAAATGCAAAACGGATGGAATAGCATGCCGCTGCAAGATGCTGTGGTAGCCATGCTGGTTCAGTATGCCTTCAATTTTGAATAAATCCCCAACAGTGTCACCAGCAAAGCACCCCCACACCATCACACCTCCTCCTCCATGCTTCACGGTGGGAACCAGGCATGTAGAGTCCATCCGTTCACCTTTTCTGCGTCACACAAAGACACGAGGGTTGGAACCGAAGATCTCAAGTTTGGACTCATCAGACCAAAGCACAGATTTCCACTGGTCTAATGTCCATTCCTTGTGTTCTTTAGCCCAAACAAGTCTCGTCTGCTTGTTGCCTTTCTTTAGCAGTGGTTTCCTAGCAGATATTCTACCATGAAGGCCTGATTCACACAGTCTCCTCTTACCAGTTCTAGAGATGTGTCTGCTGCAAAAGGTGGCTACTTTGAAGAACCAGAATATGAAATATATTTTCAGTTGTTTCACACTTTTTTGTTATGTATAATTCCACATGTGTTACTTCATAGTTTTAATGCCTTCAGTGTGAATCTACAATTTCCATAGTCATGAAAATAAAGAAAACTCTTTGAGAAGGTGTGTCCAAACTTTTGGTCTGTACTATCTATCTATATATATGTATGTATGTATGTATGTATGTATGTATGTATGTATGTATGTATGTATGTATGTATGTATGTATGTGTGTGTGTGTGTATGTATATATAGGATCTGCCCACGTACCTGAACCAGCACCCAGCTCAGCCTCTCAGTGAGCCACTGAGAGCCTGAGCCCAGCCGCTCCTGCCCCATCCACAGCTCAGTGCTCTATTGAGTGTGGGGGAGGGGGCAGAGCAGAGAGCTCTGTCTGCTCAGGGAGCTGTTAGAACTGAGTGATCATCAGTGTTTGCTCGGTTCTCCATGTCAGAGCCAACAGGGGACAGATGTGTATCATCTAGGTAAGTATGATTCTTTAAAAAAATAAGAAATACTTCTCTTTTAAAGCGGAGTTCCACTCAAAAGTGAAACTACCACTTATCTGTCTCCTCTCCGGTGCCACATTTGGCACCTTTCAGGGGGGAGGGGGGAAAGGGTACCTGTTTTTAACAGGTACCATTCCCCACTTTCGGAGATGGCGCCGTCTTTCCATAGTTCAGCCGCCCTTCTCCTTCCTCCGCCGCTGGGCCAATTAGAAAGCTCAGCGCGCATGCGCAGTAGGAAACCGGCTGTTACCAGGAATGGTGGCCGCTGTACCCGACAGTCGATCCAAAGATCAGCTGGGGTGCCGACATTGTGGGCTCCCTGGACTGGTAAGTGTCCATATATATTAAAAGTCAGCAGCTGCAGTATTTGTAGCTGCTGACTTTTATTTTTCGTGGGGTGGGCTGGACCTCCTCTTTAAGTACTGTAGCAGGGTATTCCTTCCACTAACCACCAAATCTTTTTCTGATTTACAGTGAATGCGCCCTTAAAGGGGTTGTCCTTGCTCTCCTCCATCGCCACCATCTCTCCCGGAGTGACTTCCGGGTATCGCGGCTCCGGCTCTGTGACTGGCCGGAGCCGCAAAGACGTCACTCCCGCGAATGCGCATATGGCACGATCCGCATTGAAAACGGCACGCTCGGTGAGCCTGCGCAATTGTCTACGTAGCAATCGGTGCCTTTCCTTTCTGAAAATATCTCCTAAACCTTTTAGGTTTGGGAGAGATTTCTTGCACCTACAGGTATGCCTTAATCTAGGCTTGCCTGTAGGTAAAAGTGGTCTGTAAGGGTTTACAACTACTTTAAAGTAGTGTTTGGTTGCTGTGGGACCTTTTTTTTTTACAGTAGCACATTTGTTATTTAATGTAGAATGGACTTCTCTTTTTGATAATCATTACCCATAAAGTTATGCTTGGAATGTGTTTGTAGAAACCTGTATATTTATATCTTATCTAATGTTAATGTTAGCAGGCTTATGCCATATCTAGATATCCTTCAATAGCATTATATAGAGGTTATATTTTGCCATGTCTATTCTACACACATGTATGATGGTAGGTTAGGTTCACATCTGTGCGGGTGGTTCCTGCTGCGGATCCGCCCTTGTTCCCACAGCCGCAACCACCCACACAGAAAAACGCAGGAGATGGGTGCCATTAATCCTAATAGAACGCACTGAAAATTGCTCCCGCACTGGGAACCGCACTACACTTGCTGCTCTTGTGCGAGCTACAATTCCAGAAATGGTGCAGGGACCTTTTCTTTGTGTTTCAGGTGGCTTGGCAACCCATTCAAATGAATGGGCAGACGTGCCCATACGAAACGCGCCTCACAGAGCCACATCAATGTGAACCTATTCTTACACAGAATAGCATGTTTTCAGGTATTTCTGAAGTTTGATTAAAAGTACTGGTCATGTGTATACAGTGGTGATATCAACAAAGAGTTATCCCTTTCAACAAAGCAATGGTAATCTCATCCAAGATCTAAGGTCATCGTTACTTTACCACAGTAGATGATGACTTTTACAGCAAGGACTGAGCAGATCTTGGCAATGTAATGTTTTCTTGAAATTAACATTTGATGCAGACGTCGTTTTTGTTTTGGCGTTCTTGCCATTCCATAGTTTATTTTATTATATTTCTTATACATTTTTCTAAATGGTCACTTTTGTCTCATGGTACCTGGTTCCTCCTCCTCTGCTACACTTCTGTCCGGAGAAGCTCCATATCGCAGTAGTAAGCCAATAGCACAACAGTAGGTGGCAGGTCCTTGTTCCCAATCTGGTAGGTGTTTGCATACTAAAGTGTCACCAGGATCCAGGGCACATTGGGTGCTTGGAAGCAAAGCTCTGCTGACTTGAAGGCACTATGACGTGGTTGCTTTTGATAGCAGTTTAGAAACACTATGATGACACTTTAGGTTTACTTGTGCTTTAGTGTGTGTTGCAGTGTCCCACAGTGAATAATCATTGAGGTGCTATTCAGATTGAATGAATGGCACTGCAGGCCAACAACACACATAACCGCATTACTGTGATGCAGCAGTGTGGCTAAAACCGGTACCTGAAGGCAGCACAAGATCTCTCTATGTCAGCATGGGTATTGCCTTAGAACTGGTCTAAACCAGTTCTCTTTTTGATATTGAATATGTATTGCTGTCTAGTCCTCTTTGATGTTGAGTATGAATTTCTGTCAGTTTTATGTGCTCATTGTACCACAAGAAACTAAATTTTGCCTTTGTTTTCTAGAATGGATCTGACACAGCGCTTGGATTGGGAAGATGAAGTAGAGGAGACTGCGGTAGAAAGACACAAACCTGTCGGAAACCTGCATATGTTTGCTGGGACTCATGGACCTGCACAGGGTGAGTGGGTGATCCCTAAGTACATGGCACAGAGGTTATACATAATGGATTGACCAAAACATCATCTGGCCATGGGCACCCTGCCTTAGTGTTTCTCTTGAGCTCTCAGCCCTGATGCAAACAGGGATGGTGGATGTCTGACAAAGTAGATGTTTCCAAGCGAACAACATTTGCATGCAGATCACCCTAGGTTACACCCGCATGTGATATTGAGGCACCATGATTGACATAACTGAAATTCAGTGAATAAGAGGGTGGGCCAGGGATAGTAAGGCAGGGGAAGAAAGAGCTTGTCAGGTGTTTACTCACCAAGGCCGAGATGCCGAGAGCGGTTCAACCTTGCGACTTGGTGCTCTCCGCCCCCTGGAGGTGAGACAGAGGCAGGATGGCACGAAGAGGCACTGGCTACCAGCAGGAAAGGTGGATCTTGCTAGATGGTCTGGTAGCGCTGAGCTGCAGGAGCAAGACAGGAGGGAGGTCACCAAGAGCAGGCCGAGGGTCAAACACGAGAGACAAGGAATCAGTCCAAGAAGTCCAATCAGCAGGTCAGGGGCTGGAGACAAATAGCAGATCCAAGGTGCAGGCAGAAGGTCAGGGGCTGGAGGCAAGTAGCAGATCCGAGAAACAAGCCAGGGGTCAGGTCCAGGAGAGAAGAGCAGAGTAGTCAAGCCGATCCGGGTCACAACAAGGTTCAGGCACAGGTAAACAGGAAGTCAGGTGCAACAGGAAGCTGACAACAAACCAGCAACCTGTCATGGTTCCTGAGCTGTCTTATCTAGGCCCGCCAGGGTTCCGATTGGCACGCCGTTCTACCGTCCCGCGCGCCACTCTACCGTCCCCCGCGCGCCACTCTACCGTCCCGCGCGCGCCGAAGCACTGTTCCTTTTAAATAAACAAGTGAAAAAACGAATCAAAAGCTTGCAAACATTAAACTAAATTCACTTTGATTCAGTAATAAATCTCATCAGTGCACCTTTAAAGCCGAACAATTAAAAAGTGTAATTAAATTGCAAAAAAAGTCCACATTTGTTGTGAATAAACGTGATCCACTCAGCAAGCTGTGTCCACTTCAGTGTTCCACCATTATTATTAGGGTTGTCCCGATACCACGTTTTTAAGACCGAGTACAAGTACCAATATTTTAAGTACTCGCAGATACCGAATACCAATACTTTTTTGATGTCATGTGACAGTGGCACATGTGTCAGTATTTTTATTTATTTTTTTACTATTTTTTATGTTTTTTTAAAATGCTTTCTTGGGGGGGGGGGGGGAGTGGATGGTATCAGTGTGTTTGTTTTTTATTTAAATTTTTATTTTTTTTTACAATTTTTTTTTTTTTTATTATTATTATTATTTATTTCAATTTTTTTTTTAAGCCCTGTTGGGGGCTTTGGTGAGATATCAGGACCTCTGACATCTCCCCTTTTGAGACAGAGAAAGGGACTAAGGACACAGATTCCCCAGTCCCTTTCTCAGCTGCACTGAAAATTAATAGACAGGAGACAGAGGCTCCTCTCCATTCATAAACTGATTCATAAACTGAAGCATCGTGATCACTGACTCTGTTCATTCAGAAAAGGTAGGAGCCGGGGGTGACACAGAGCTCAAAGGGAGACATGGAGGGTGACATCGAGCGCGGAGGAGAGAGCAGCAGCACGGAGGGGGGACACGGAGTGCGGTGGTGGGAGTGCAGATGAACGAAGGAGGACAGCAGCAGCACGGAAGGGGGGACACTGAGCGCGGAGGGGGAGAACAGAATAATGGAGGAGGACAGCAGCAGCACGGAGAGGGGAAACTGAGAGCGGAGAGGGAGAACAGAATAATGGAGGACAACAGCAGCACAGAGGGGGGACACTGAGCGTGGAGAACAGAATAATGGAGGACAGCAGCTGCACGGAGGGGGGACACTGAGCGCGGAGGGGGAGAGCAGAAGAACGCAGAGCACAGCAGGAGCATGGAGGGGAGACACAGAGTGCGGTGGAGGAGTGCAGAATAATGGAGGAGCACAGCAGCAGCACGGAGGGGGGACACGGAGCGCGGTGGAGGAGTGCAGAATAATGGAGGAGGACAGCAGCAGCACGGAGGGGGGACACGGAGCACGGTGGAGGAGTGCATAATAATGGAGGAGGATAGCAGCAGCAGGGAGGGGGGACACGGAGCGCGGTGGAGGAGTGCAGAATAATGGAGGAGGACTGCAGCAGCACGGAGGGGGGACACGGAGCGCGGTGGAGGAGTGCAGAATAATGGAGGAGCACAGCAGGAGCACGGAGGGGGGACACGGAGCGCGGTGGAGGAGTGCAGAATAATGGAGGAGCACAGCAGCAGCACAGAGGGGGGACACGGAGCGCGGTGGAGGAGTGCAGAATAGAGGAGGACAGCAGCACGGAGGGGGGACACAGAGGGGTGAACTGGAGGAGAATACAGGGACAGTTAGGTATCGGGTGAAGCATCGGAGAATTTTCCCCGAGTACAAGTGCTCGGGAAAATGCTTGGTATTGATATCGGGGACAACCCTAATTATAATGCACTCCAACTCCTTACCAAATGGATACGACTTCCCATGTATGAGGTCCTCAGTGCTTTGACAGGGCCTCTTGAATATACAACGTTCAGAGTAGAAATATCCGCATTCTCTAAGTTGACAATATTGCATAAAAGAATGTGTAAATACACACTAGCAGCCAGCATAATATTGTTGATGACAATGTGAAGTAAATGCAAAGAGTTTATATGAAGTGCTGAAAATATATGCATAAGTTGGTAGAATCCAGGGGAGATTGTGGATAGAAGAGACAAGGCCCTCGTGCCAACTTCATTGTATGTATCATCGCACCGCTACACAGTGAATACAAATATTGCTCTTACCAGATGGCAGATCAAAACCAGCATGTAAGCATAAGTGTTAAAGATGTCTCCAACTTCCAGGATGAACTGCTCGCCCAAACTGCAGATAATGCAACCGCTCCCCTTGTCCAAGATCTGTGCACAGAATGCTCTGCTCTATCATCCATTGAAGGAACTACGCCCCAAAAAATGAATATAAGGAAGGGCATCGTGAAGCACATATGGGTATTGTTAAAAATTGACTGAAAACGTACTCACAACAGCCGCGGCTTGTAGCGTGCTTGTGTCCTCGCGGCTACCAAACATTTTTAAATGCTTGTTTTTTCCACTCTGTTGTTCGCGCTTAATCTAGTTTCTAAATTCTAGTGGGGACACCTATTCCTGTGACAACTTTCTAAAAGAGTGTTCCCTCCATTTGTAGGTTTCTCTCTCTGTTGCTTCTTCAGGGCAGGACATGAATAAAATCTCCCCAGCAAGATGCAGGCAGAAAAAAATATGACTACCAATGATGTGCAGCCAACACAGAAGCAAGTGCATGTAGATAAGTGGCTGAAAGAGGCTGGACTAGAACAGCAGCATTGAAATACCATAGGGACAAATGCAACATTTTATTAAAAAAGTATAATTTGTTTAATACAGTGCTTTAGCAAACTTAACATGGTTCTAAAGCCTCAGGCAGGGTTGACACTAGTGTGGGTTCCCCCACATCCGATTCACATTACAGGAGATTGTGACCGGCTCTCTATGGAGCCAGTTCACACATCTCTGGGGCAGTTGCGGAGCGGATTGCATAGAGGTCCTGTGTGTCTTTGGCTCTGTTTCAGGGCCAAATTCAGGCAAAAATGTGTCCCTGAAACAGAGAACAGGGACACGCCAGACCCCTACTGCGAGCCGCATGTGGCCTAAATGTGAACCCAGCCTCAAGGTTTTTATTTTATTTTATTTTTTACACCTTACTGCATGCTATGCAGTAAGGTAAAAAACCTTCTGTGCTGCAGGAGAACCCCAGCCCCTCCACACTTTATTCTGATCTTCTCCCGATCCAGCAACGCGCACAAGAGCAGAAGCTCTTGCTGCTGTCTCACTCCTTATTGGGCAGATTAATAGCAGTGGCAGCCATTGACTCCCACTGCTGTCAATCAAATGTTGTGACGAGGGAGTGGGGAATGGGCGCGAGTTGCCCAGTCTGTGTCAATAGACGCAGACTGGGTGGCTCGGGAGCGAGCATGCATGGGTGCCCCCAGGGGGAACTTGCCGAAGCGGAGGGGCATTAAGTGTCCCAAAGGGGGACCCCAGAAAAGGAGGATTGGGCTGTTCTGTGCAAAACCAATGCATGGAGCAGGTACGTATGACATGTTTGTTATTAAACCTTTCAGGTTTTTTAAACTAAAATATCACTTTAATCGCACCCAGTTGGGGTTTAGATCAACTTTAAAGTTACAGTTTTAATACCACAGAAATATCCTTCACGGGTTGCATATTTCTAAAATGATAATGATTGCATGTTGTGTATATTTTAGATGGAGTGTTTTTTTTCTGACCCCCTTTTATGTCGTGTTTACAGATTACCCCATCTACCAAGGCCCCAATGTCATTGGGCGTCACTCCAGTTGTGATATCACCCTGCCAGCCCAGTCTGTGTCAAAGAAACATGCCGTCTTGTGTGTTACTGGGGACTGTCATACCATCTGTGACAATGGCAGCCTGAACAAGACTCGGCGCAGCAAGATGGCCCTGGAGCCAGATGTGCGCTACTCTTTGTCTACTGGGGACTTTTTGCTTTTCGCTGATGTGGCTTGTCGATACACCATACTGAAAAAAATTGAGGCGGAGACTACCATAGCAGAAGACAGCGAGGATGACTCCATGTTGGTACCTGGAACGCAGGCACCATTGGTTATTGAAAAAACTCCAGGTGCAGCTATACGGCGGATGGGGTGCGGTGCTGTGCTGGCGAGGGATTCCGGAGATGAAGATGAGGAAGTACGGAGAGGGTGGAGTGATGGCGGTGAAGGTAAGGGACAGAAATTGCAAATTATTATAACAACTTAATTCGTACATAGAATTGAAAATAGTTTTCTCAAGTCGTCTTTCAGGACAGCACCCTGAGAGATGACTGGTCCCACCTGACAGGAAACACAATCGGCAAAGAGGTAAAAAAAAACAGCCCCCTTTCTGTGCTCCTCAGTTCTCGATTGTGTTTTCCCACAGCGAAACCGTTTATTTTTTTTCCTAAGACCCGAAGCCTTGGGCTGGTGCGATCCCCCTGGGAGCCAGACCGCAAGCTTGTGAAGCTTTTTGGGTCTGGTGGGTTTTAACCTTTCTGGGGTGGGGGTCTCCCTATTTTCTCAGTGGGGGGCAACAGGGACTGGAAGAGCCCCACCTGATGCCGCGTACACACGATCATTTTTCGGCATGAAAAAAAACGTTGTTTTTAAAAAATATCATTTAAAATGATCGTGTTTGGGCTTCACATAATTTTTCGGGTTCTGAAAAACGACAAAAAAAAAAATCGAACATGCTGCATTTTTTAACGACGTTTTAAACAATGTCGTTTTTCGGGTTGTAAAAAATGATCGTGTGTGGGCTAAAACAACGTTAAAAACCTGCGCATGCTCAGAGACAAGTTATGAGACGGGAGCGCTCGTTCTGGTAAAACTACCATTCGTATTGGAGTAAGCACATTCATCACGCTGTAACAGACAGAAAAGCGCGAATCGTCTTTTACTAACACGGAATCGGCTAAAGCAGCCCCAAGGGTGGCGTCATCCACATGGAACTTCCCCTTTACAGTGCCGTCGTACGTGTTGTACGTCACCGCGCTTTGCTAGAGCATTTTTTTAAAACGATGGTGTGTGGGCAACATGACGAAAAACATTGTTATTTTTCATGCCGATAAATTATCGTGTGTACGCGGCATAAGGATTGTAGGACTCTGGGTACAGTGGGCTACCCAGAACTTCAGGGGCTGGTGTTCTCCGACTACTAAAGGCTCCTGCAGGGTCGCGCAGTGGCTGGCAGGGTGGATGGCGCTGATGAGCTTCTCGGAGCTCGGTCACATCTTTCCAGCGCTCGGAAGGGGAATGACACCACTTCCTCTCAGCGCCGTTTAATCAGCCAGGAAAAGTCATCTTTGATTCCTGCTCAGACCAAGGTCTATTTGGAATTCCTGGTAGATTCTGCTGCACAGAAACTTATCTTGCCTCAGGGATAAGTAGAGGGCCTCATGGCAGCAGTATTATACCTTCTAGAAACAGAAAACGTCTCCTACAGAAGGATAATGAGAGTCCTCGGATTGATGATTTCTTGTATCCCCCCCGGTACCATGGACTAGGCTTTATTCCCGGGCTCTTCAGCAATTCCTTCTATCCTCCTGGGATGGAAAAAGACGGTCACTAGTTGTCAGTGTCTCCATTCCCGGGAGGGGTCCTTGCGGTGGTGGCTCAGTCCTTAGGTGGGTCTCCTTTGGGCCCAGCATCAACCCCTCAGGGTGAAGACGGATGCAAGCGCCTGGGGTTGGGGGGCCCACCTAGAGAAACTTTGAGCCCAGGGTGTCTGGAATCGGGCTCAGAGGGAAGCCTCCTCCAACTTCCGTGAGCTTTTGGCGGTCCGGGAGGCCCTAAGGTCTTTCGAGGAAAGAATCGAGGGCAGGGAGGTCCAGGTTCTTTCCGACAACATGACCGTGGTAGCTTTCCTGAATCGGGGAGGCACCAGGTCGCGCTTTCTTCTGTCCCTGGCTCAGGAACTCCTGGAGTGGGCAGAACAGAGTACATATAAAGGGGGTTTACAATATCGAAGCGGACTATCTCAGCCGGCAGACGATCCTCCAAAGGGAGTTGGAATTGAACCCCCAAGGTGTTCACCCTGGTGTGTCGGCACTTCGGCAGCCCAGAGATAGATCTCTTTTACCGCAGAGAGAACAGGAAAGTGAAGAGGTTCTTCTCGCTTTCCAGAGAGAGCAGGTCAGAGGGGGTAGACACATTGGCCCAGGTTTGGGATTTCCACCTGGTCTATGCCTTTCCCCCCTCGGTTCTGATTCCCAGGATAATAAACAAATTGAGCCTATCAGAGGGCAAGCTGATTCTGGTCACCCCCTGGCGGCCCAAGAGGACCTTGATAATTGGTCTGTGTCCCCTCCTCAGCGCCTCCCGGAGAGGCAGGACCTTCTCCTTCAGGGCACAGTCTGCCACCCAAACCCCAGTTTCTTCAAACTGACGGCTTGGCTCTTGTAAGGGAGGGCCTATGCAAAAGGGGGTGTTCTGAGAGGGCAATCAACACCCTCCTTTTAAGTAGGAAGCCAGTTACCCGGCGTATATATGCCAAGGTCTGGGGAGTCTTCTTGCGCTGGTGCCAGGCAAAGGGGACTTCCCAACAAGAGATCCCTGCGATCCTGGATTTTCTCCAGGATGGTGTGGTTCAGGGGCCAACAGCCAAGACTCTTAAGGTTCAGGTTGCAGCCTTGACCAGTTTTTTTTTTTTTTTTTGGACAAAAGACTTTCTCTTGACCCTCTGATTAAAAAAAGTTTTTTGTCAGCGAGAGAAAGGATGTCCCCGTTGCAAATGAGCAGATTTTCGCCTTGGGACCTAACTTTAGTTTTAGAAGCCCTAACCAGGGCACCGTTTGGGCCATTGGCTCCTATGCCCCTCAAGTTACTCACCCTTAGCACAGCCTTCCTACTGGCCGTCACATTGGCAGGGAGCATAGGTGACATCCAGGCTCTGTCAATAAAAGAGCCTTTTTTTCTTTTCTTTGAGGACACCTTCCGAAGGTAGCCTCGAGGTTCCACAGGACTCAAGAGATTGTCCTTCCTTCCTTTTTGTACTAATCCTCAGAATGAGAGAGAGAGAGAGTTCCTTTCACTGTTTAGATGTCAGACGATGTTTGTTGATTTATTTGGATAGAGTGAAGGAGTTTAGGAAATCCAGTCACCTATTAGTTTTTCCGGACAGAAAAAGGGTCAGCAAGCTTCTAAGGCAGTCATAGCAAGATGAATCAGGCAAACCATTACCATAGCCTATGAGCAAACGGGTAGTTCAGTTCCTGCCAACCTCAAATCACATTCTACTCGGTCTCTGGAGACCTCTTAGGAAGAAAGAACCGGAGCATCGGTAGAGCAGATATGCAGAGCCCTAAGGTGGGCCTGAGCTACTTGCTCATCTCTCAGGGTGCTGTCCTGGAAGACGACTTGAGAAAATAACCTGTTACACTTATATAGGTAGATTCAGGTAGAGTTAGGCCGACTTATCAGTAGATAAGTCGACCTAACTCAGAATCTACGCCGACCTATGTTTAAGCATATGCTCAAACAGAGATACGCCTAAACATATCTTAGATTGCAATATTTTGGTAAATGAGGAGATACGCCGATTCACGAACGTACGCCCGGCCGACGCAGTACTTTTACGCCGTTTACGTAAGAGATAGGCCGCGTAAAGTTAGAGCTGGGCCCTAGTTGGAATAGTAATGTCAAGTATGGCCGCCGTTCCCGCCGCAAAATTTTTACGTTGTTTGCGAATCGGGATCTACGTAGTTTACGTCCACATCGAAATCAATAGGCCCATGCGGCGTACTTGGCAGCAATGCACACTGGGAAATGTAGACGCCCGGCGCATGCGCAGTTAAAAAAAAACGTAAAAAACGTGAGGTCAAGCCTCATTACGATCATAAAAACACCCCCCCTCCAAGACATTTGAATTCGGCACCCTTACGCCCGCCCGCTTTAGGCTACGCCGCCGTATATTAGCAGGCAAGTACATTGAGAATCATTACTTGCCTAGCTAACTAACGGCGGCGTAGCCTAAACAGGCTAAGCTACGCCGCCGCAAGTTTAAGCCTTCGTACCTGAATCTAGCTAATAGTGTTCCTGGGAAGTCTTCCAGGATGGCAGGCCTACGTCCCACCCATTCTATTGGTATCATTAAGCTGTTATATGAATTTGAGGTGTTTCTCAGTCTCGTGCACTGGTGTGGGTCAATACTTTTTCACAACTGATGGGCGGGGGTTTTAACCTTTTTGCTGATTGTGTTTCCTGTCAGGTGGGACCAGTCATCTCTCGGGGTGCCGTCCTGGAAGACTTGTACATGTACGTGATGCAGCCCTTCCAGCTAGGGGGTGTGTGCCACTGTGACTGTGCTGTCATTCGGTACGGCACAAGCCGATCAGCGGATTCTGGCCAATGATTTATGATTGCAGGAACGCAATTCGCTCTGTGTATGGCCTGCCCAAAATATCACGTTTGGGTGGACTGGCTTTATAATATAAAGTTTACATTTGATTCTGCGTATCTTTCTCCTGAAATAATTAACCTTGTAACAATGCCTTTCTCAATGATTGCAAATTTAGGAGGATCCAAAGATGCTCTGAGAACATCAAGACCTGCAGCTGGAGCCTTTTTCTCTCCGGATGCTGATGCTGACACAGTCGTGCCTGAAAGGTGAGAACATTTTTATTTTGCTGGGATTCCTTCAGGACTTCTCCTTCCTTTATTACTACCAGATAAATTACTAATTAAAATGGTTTATTCAGATTTTCAGAAACCCTCTCTAAAGGGAGAGCAGGTGCTTGCGATAAAAAGCGTTCAGGTAGCTTATGCTGGCTATAAACCTTACTACCTGATGGTACAATCTACTTTAGATCTTTCAAAGATGATGTAGTCCAAGTGAATAATGTAAAGGCACATTGAACTAGAACTGTTTTGTAATGTTCAAATGTTAAATAACAAGCCCAGCTGAATGTGTCTAATACATATATAAAGTGATTTGGGCAAATTAAAACATTTAAAGATGGGTAGTAAGAAGGCTTTCCTGAATGTAAATAAATAATTTGGCTTGTTTTAGGTAGATCATACACTACATGGCTTATGGTAGATATAAAGCAGATTGCACAGTAATGCGTGTTCATCTGTTAACCACTTCAATACCGCACCATAGCTGAAAGATGGCTACAGCGCGGCTCTGTCATTCTGGGAAGATGTCCATGGACGTCCTCTCAGAACTGCGCGCCCCCTGGGGCTCTGTGATCGCTGTGTCCTTAGGACACAGTTGATCGTGGTAAAGGGCCAATCACAATGGCTAGTTACAATCTTATCAGCTCTGTTCAATCTCAGCTGATCACATGTAAACAGAAAAGGAGAGGCGCCTCCAAGTGCATATGTTCAGATAACTTTATTACATCAAATAGTTGTCAACTCACATTTAGCTAGTATAATGAAGGCACGTCAATAAAGTATTATGGGGAGGCTGTCGGCAGTGATGGTCATCGGGAACCCCATCTCAAGCCAGCGTAGTCCAACTCTCGATGCCAAGAAGATGGCCGAATAGTGGAGAAGATCCCAGAGTGAGGGCTGAGGTGCTCAAGGCGCAGGAAAGTCACTGGACCAGGTGTATTATCAAGTTTGACAAAGGAGTGCGATTCCCACAAGGCCCACGGTCGGAAACGCGTTGCACCTGGTCCAGTGATGTCACCACATCTCACACTAGGCTCCACGAGCGCCTCAGTCCTCGCTGTGGGATCTATACTGGCTTGAGATGGCGTTCAGACGATCAGTGCTGACAGCCTCCCCATGATACCTTATTGATGTGCCTTCATTTAACTAGTTAAATTAGAGTTGTCAGCTAATTGATGTAATAAATTTATCTGAATGTCTGCATTTCGAGGTGCCTCTTTTCTATAGTTCTTATTGGAACCCACTTCAGGTCCCACACTGAGGCTGCCACTTGTAAAGAGACTTTCTTTATACCTTGGAAAGACTTTTTATCGCATTTTCCACAGCCAATTGCATTTTTTTTCATTGCATATAGATCACTAGTTCTGCTCTTTCTCGTTTATTGTCACATGTAAACAGACTTCCCGGTAATGACAGGGCTTTCCTCACACGCTGTCTCTGTGTGAGGAATGAAAACACGATAACCGGCTGTCGGCACACAGTTTACACTCCTAATCAGTGCAGCCCCATCAATGCCACCTATCAGTGCCCATTAGTGCTGCCTCATCAATGAAGAAGAAAACATACGTATTTGCCAAATTTTATAACTGAAACTAAGAAAAACATTTTTTTGTTCCAAAATTTTCGAAATTTTTTGTTTAGCAAAAAAAAAAAAAACCTAGTGTTGATTAAATACCACCAAATGAAAGCTCTAAGTGCCCGTTCACACTACCGTGACTTGGGATCCAACTTGTGTCGCCCCAAGTCGCACGACATGAGAAATTAAAGTGAATGAGAGCCGTCTTAATGTACACTACTGAAGTTGCTCTGACTTCAGAAAAGCTTCCTGTACTACTTCAAGGTGACTTCTAGGCGACTTGTACCCATTGGCCCAGATTCAAGTAGAATCGCGCAATATTTGCGTGGGCAAAGAGCAAATTTTTTTCTCTGCGCCCACGCAAATATTGCGCTTTGCCCGCGATTCACGGAGCAGTTGCTCCATAAATTGCGCGGGCAATATGCTAAGCAGCCGGGCGCAAGGCTGCCTAATGTAAATGATCCCGCCGGGGGCCGGAATCATTTAAATTAGGCGCGCTCCCGCGCCGAGCGAACAGCGCATGCTCCGTCGGGAAACTTTCCCGACGTGCATTGCGGCAAATGACGTCGCAAGGACGTCATTTGCTTGTAAGTGAACGTGAATGGCGTCCAGCGCCATTCACGGTTCACTTACGTAAACGACGTGAAATTTGAACGTCGCGAGCGGGAGGCGCAGCTATACTTTAGCATTGGCTGCGCCTGCTATTAGCAGGAGCAACCTTATGCTAAAGGCGCCGTACGGAAACTCCGTACCTTGCGTACGCAGGGCCCGCGCAACTTTTGTGAATCGGTGGTAGTATGCAATTTGCATACTACACGCCGATCACAAAGGCCGCGCCCCCTAGCGGCCAATGCAAGAATGCAGCCTGGGATGTGAAGGCATAAGGAGGCTTATGTTTGTCACATCCTAGGCTGCATTCGGTGTAACGAGGTTCCTGAATCAGGAGCACTCGTTACACCAGAGCAAGTAAGCACTTGCGCCGCGCAACTATGGTTGCGCGGGCACAAGTGCTTCTTGAATCTGGGCCATTGATTTCAATGGAAGTCGCCTCCAAAGTTGGATCAGTGTCAGGAAGAGAAAATAGTTTTCTCAGGCAAACCCCATCCCTCCCACAGAGCTGATTATTGTTTGATTGGCCACTGGCAAAGTTGCCTGTCCTGGAGGCGACTCGAAGTTGCCTCACAAAGTCGTGCCAACTTTCATGTCGCTGTAGTGTGAACCGGCACTGACTGTCTCGAAGAAAGATACAAATTTAATTTGGGTACAGTGTTGCATGACCGCACAATTGTCATTTAGCATGTGACTGTACTGAAAGCTGGCCTGGGCAGGAAAAGGGTAAAAGCCCAGTATTGAAGTGGTTAAAGCACAAGCTGTAATCTTTAGGATGTGTTGGTTATGTGCTTTTTGCGATTTCTCTGGTCTTTGTCTTATAGATCCCATAATATTGCTGTCATGATTCTATTAAAGGAATGTTAATTCTACTGTTGCCTTTTCCCAGTGATGAGGAGAATGATACGTCCTCTTCCGGGACGCGCTTCACATCTCTTCACCTGCATTGTGACAGTGACATCGACAACCGCGGGACTCCCACAAAAGAAAGCTCCTTTATAACCTCTTCATTGGACAAATTCACCCCAGCAGCTGTGAAAGAACCAGCAAAGGAGGAAAGCAGTAGGTTGTTACAAACAAACAAAGATGAGAAGCCAGTCGGAGAACAGACAGATGAAGAAAAAGAATTAAGCTCAGTGGGGAGAGATGTGGTCTCTGACGGTGAGCTTTTAGAAGAGAGAAAGGAGACAAGTAAGGATGGAGCAGGTGACCGATCACCTTGTCTAGGTGGGACGGTTGTACAAAAAGATACCCTAGACTGTGGGTTAAAAGATGGAGGAACCAAAGCTATTAACCGCAGCAATAGTCACGAAGACAAAAACTTGAAGAATAATGCAGCAAGTATTGAAAATCTTGAAGTGTCCTCAACTAGCAGTCACCGTTTAAAGGACAATGACGATGAAACTTCAAGAAGGGATATTGCAGCAACTACTGCTATTGAAAGCACCCAGGAAGAGGACAACCTCAAATCTACAGAAGAAAAACTAAAAGTAGCAGCCGACCTTTGCTTAGACAGTGACACAGACTCTGATGAAGATGTTCCTACGACTTCTGGAACTGATGTAAAGAAAAAGGATGACCCTGAAATCAAATCTGATAAAGCACCAGAGCAAAGTAGCGTTGATGGAACCTCTGATGCTGGTGTTCACATGGATAGGGACACCAGTGTTGATGAGGATAAAGAGAAAATCTCAGCTGTAGAGCATGGAGGGGTGGGTGAAATTAACATTGACAGTGATACAGATGTAGAGGACGATAAGGAGATGTCAGAGACTGGAGATGGGAACTCTGGTGAAGTCCATAAAGTACATTCCGTTTCAGGGACAAATGTATCTACCGGCTTTGATATTGACAGCGATACGGATGTTGAAGATGCAGATATAACCAGATCTGATGGAAAGGTGGAAGAGAAAAAAGAGAAATTCCATCTGGACAGTGACACAGATGAAGAGGACAATGGTGATGTCTCCAGCACAAAAGTGAGGAAAGGTGACTTGGATTCTGTTGCAGTTGTTCTGTTAAAAGAGACTAAAGATGAAATCCACATGGACAGTGACACAGATGTGGAGGAAGACGTCAATGTCTCTAGTACAGATGTCACCAAAGGAAAGCAGACCTTGAATATAGCTGCTCAGGAGGGTTTCCATGTAGACAGTGATACAGATGTGGAAGATGTTGATGTCTCCAGTACAGTGGTCACCAAAGAGAAACAAGACTTTAGCAAAAGTGTTAAAACTGCAAGAGATGGTCTCCCCCTGGACAGTGATACAGATGTGGATGAAGAGGACCAAGGACCGGGACCCTCCAGTGCTGCTGTGCAAAGCAGAACAACAGAAAGTCACATAGATGAACTACAGTTTGAGATGGTAAAAAATGAAAAGAAAGCAGTAAGTGTGATAAACAAAGACGCAGCAGACCTGCACTTCGATAGTGACACTGATGACGATGATGGGACATCCACAGAACCAAAACAAGCAGGAGGATCTGTAAAAACCGATGCAGAGAAAAATAAAACAGAGGTAGCAAATGAAGCGGATGCTTTACACATAGATAGTGACACTGATGAGGATGATGGGACATCCACAGGACCGAAGAAAGCAGGAGGATCTGTAAAAACTGATGCAGAACAAAATGAAGCAGAGGCAGCAAATGAAGCAGATGCTTTACACATGGATAGCGACACAGATTTGGATGAGGATGATGCAAGTATGATAATAAATAAACCCCAAACGGCTGAAACGGCTGAGGGAGAACTCCACAGCGATGGCGTTTCAGAAGGAGGTGATAAAAACTTAGTCGAGGTTGCAGGATCATCAGTTGGTGTGATGGGTGAAGTTCCTAAAGCAGATACTAGTACTGGGTCTGTGAAAAGCAATGAAGTGGAGGCTCCAAAAGCTGACTCTCAAGGTAAGTGTTTGCAAGCATGCTAGAACAACACTGCTGAATACATTTTGTATCAAAACTGACCTAATTTAACTTTGGTTTCAAAAAAATAAATAAGCAAAAGCAATATCCCTTTCTAAGGAAAAATATATTTTCTCCATGACACTATAACATCCGTCTGGATTCAGAGAGCAAGTGTTAATTGTCTCATGCCACGTACACACGACCGTTTTCTTTATCGTACATCACGGGACACAGAGCGGCATATTCATTACTATGTGGGTTATATGGAGTACCTTCAGGTGATGGACACTGGCAATCTCAAACAGGAAGTGCCCCTCCCTATATAACCCCCTCCCATAGGAGGAGTACCTCAGTTTTTTTCGCCAGTGTCTTAGGTGTTGGTCATGGAATAGCTTTGCCTCCACATCCTTGGGATCAAGGCAGGCTAACCGGATCTGTCCAAGGTGCCTCAGAGCCAAAGTGGACAGTACCCGGGCCCCTAACTAGGGGGTTTTGCCCATAATGCTTCTCTTTCAGAGAGCTGGATCCTGGGCCCAGGACTTAGAACCTTTTGGGGTGCCTAAAGTCCCTGTTTGCCAGGATGCTATATGGGTCCAGGACAGTGGGTTCCTTCAAAGGACCCCAGGGCCTGAAGGTCTAGACGCCACCCACGGAGATGGGGGAAGATTGGACCACTTGCTGTGCAAGGTCCTGCGGCATGGAGCAGGTAAGAAGGGGGGGCCTGCGGGACTTGGTTCGTCAGCAGGCTCTCCAGGGGGATCTTTTGGGGGAGTTTGCCTGAGTATGCTCCTGCATTGGCAGTCTGGGGCCACTATGTCTGTGTAAGACAGGATGGTCTGTGTTGTTACTCCCCATATATGTGATCTCCCTGGTCTATGTGTTGCAGGTTCTATCTGGCTGGGCGCTAGGTGGGGTATTAGTGTGTGCCTACTCTTTACCCTGAACTAGGGAGGTGTCTGGGCCTACCTGGAAGTTCTTACCTGGCCGGGTGCCGTGCGGATGTTTCCTCTGTGTCCTGTCCATTTCTCCAGCGTCCCTGCAGCATGCTGCCTCCACCATGGCCCCCCCCGTGACACGGGCACGCGCGCGGGCGCGTGCACAGCGATATATAAAAAAAAAAAAAAAGACGAAATTCGCGCCGTTTTTCAGAGGGGGGGGCGGGACGTTGGATCTCATAAGAGGAAGGGGCGGCCCTTCCTCTATGCTGTATTAGCTCAGTTTGTTTCTGAGCTCAGGAGAGGAGGACACAGAGCTGCAGCAGTGCAAGCCTGATGCACAGTGGCACCCGGTGGCGCAAGGGAGTATTGCAGTTCTGACAAACAGAACTAGCTTTTCAATCTAGCCTAAACAATTCCTTACAGCAGGTGGATTCTTGCAATTTCTCTTGTGGGGAGACAATGTGATTCCATAGAAAAGGGGGAAAAGGGACTCAGGATCCAAAAATCCCAAAAAAAATATATGCATAATTGAAAAAAAAATAAAAAAAAAGACAAGAAAAAGGGGGAACACATACTGGTCTCCCCATTGGGTTTTTTGGGCATTAGTTGTTCACTACTGTCCCCTTAAAACCGCATAGTTTTTTCTCCTACCTACATCAGTTGGTTGTTGTAAGTAGGGGTACCTCGGTATTGTACCATGGCTTCCAAAGCATCAGGATCAGGGGAAATGGCAAGAGGTGCCAGAGGACAAAAGGGTTCCCCCTCAGATTCTGAAGGTTCGAGTCGGGATATGCCTGTACTCTCCCCACAAATTATTCCAGTAGTGGGTGCCTTGGTTAAGCCATTAGGGGCGTCTGGTGCTGAGGCTAGATCAGATCCACCCAACCCTGTGTTTGTCACAGAGGAAATGCTAGCCCTTTCCTTAGGGGGACTAGAGAAGAGATTGGCAACTATGATAGTCAATTCCATGTCGGGCAAGAAGCGGACTAGGTCTCCGTCACCTGGGGGTGTACCCCCAGATGCTGAGGTTCTCTCCCTTGGAGAATTAGAAGCTCAGGAAAATCATTCAGACCAGGACCATGAGGGTTCAGGGAATGAGGAGTCTACTTATGAGGAGCCAGTCTCGGCCTCCCAGGCAGAAAGTTTGTGGATTCAGTCATTGACAGACATGGTCCGCCTGGCATTTAAGTTGCCCTTACCAGAGCCTCAGGCTTCGGCGGTATCATCCTTAGGTTCATTGAAAGCGCCTTTGAGCAACGCTGTTTTTCCGGTCCATCCTCTTTTAGAGGAACTGATCTTTCAGGATTGGATACGACCAGATAGAATCTTTTTACCACCTAAAAGATTTTCCATCATCTACCCTATGGAAGAAAATTTTTCCAAGAAGTGGGCTCTCCCAGCTGTGGATGCCGCCATCTCTTGTGTAAATAAATCTTTAACTTGCCCGGTGGAAAACATACAGATGTTTAAAGAACCGGTGGATAAGCGTTTTGAGACACTTTTAAAGGCATCCTTTGCTACGGCAGGTGCAGTGATACAGCCAGCAGTGGCTGCTATTGGGGTTTGTCAGGCGTTAACAGACCAGACAAAACAGATGCTTAAAGACATTCCTGCCCAGCAGG
Organism: Rana temporaria; assembly: GCF_905171775.1. Classification (NCBI taxonomy): domain Eukaryota; kingdom Metazoa; phylum Chordata; class Amphibia; order Anura; family Ranidae; genus Rana; species Rana temporaria. Next base: position 52,849,180 of record NC_053497.1, read on the forward strand.
CAGAAGAATTATCAGATATTCCTAGAGCCCTGTGCTTTGCGGTGGATGCTATATAGGACTCCATTCAGCAGGCGTCTCGTTTGTCACTATTTTTAGTACACATGAGAAGGCTCTTATGGTTAAAGAACTGGGCGGCTGAGCCCCCATGCAAAAAACTTCTGGCAGGTTTTCCCTACCATGGAGGTCGACTCTTCGGAGAGGATCTAGATAAATATATTCAGACTATATCGAGTGGCAAAAGTACCCTTCTACCAGTCAAAAAGAAGTTTCGGGGACCTGCGTTCAAAAGGCAGCTCTCCCCTATTCCGGGGCCCTCCAATTCCAGGCAGTATCGACGGCCTCCTGCGAGATCAAACTTTAGCAATAAGTCGCAGGGACAGGCCTCTGGGGGCAAGAAGCAGTGGTATCGTAAGCCAGCAAAGCCAGCCCCTAAATCTGCCTTATGAAGGGGCGCCCCCACCCACAAAGGTGGGGGGAAGGCTTCGTCTTTTTGCGGAGGTTTGGGAAGCCGATATCCCCGACAGATGGGTCCGGTCTTCCGTGGCCACAGGCTACAGATTAGAGTTTCTAGAGTTTCCTCCACCTCATTATCAGGAGTCAAGGGTACCGAACGATCCAACAAAAAAGGCCTCTTTACTGGCGGCGTTGGATCATCTGCTTTGCCAGGGCGTGATAGTAGAGGTACCAGCCCAAGAGCAAGGGCTAGGGTTCTACTCCAATCTGTTTACTGTTCCAAAGCCCAACGGCGATGTCAGGCCAATTTTGGACCTAAAGGGTTTAAACGTTTACCTAAGGGTTCGTTCTTTCCGGATGGAATCTGTTCGGTCTGCAGCCGCCGCACTCCAGAAGGACGACTTTCTGGCGTCCATAGACATAAAGGATGCTTACCTTCATGTGCCAATTTTTCAGCCACATCAAAGATTTCTCCGCTTCACGGTGGCCCAGCGTCATTTCCAATTTGTGGCGCTCCCTTTCGGGCTGGCTACGGCCCCCCGGGTATTCACGAAGATCCTAGCTCCGATCGTAGCCAGTCTAAGGATCGAAGGGGTCACGGTCCTAGCCTACCTGGACGACCTCCTAGTCATAGATCGCTCGTCTCCTTGCCTGGAACGAGCAGTGGCCCTCACGGTCCAGTACCTCGAAAGGTTCGGTTGGATCCTAAACCGAGAAAAATCAGCATTCCAACCCACAAGACGGTTGGAATACCTCGGCATGACATTAGACACAGAGCAGCAAAGAGTGTTCCTGCCTCTGGTAAAGGTCGAGGCCATCAAAGACTTGATACATCTGGTTCTAAGCAAAAGAGAACCAACTATTCGCCTATGTATGCGACTACTAGGCAAGCTAGTGGCCACGTTCGAGGCGGTACCTTACGCTCAAAGCCACACTCGCATCCTACAGGCAGCCATTCTGTCAGCATGGAGCAAGAGGCCACAGGCCTTGGAATTTCCTTTGCCACTCTCATCAAGAGTTCGGCAAAGTCTGTGCTGGTGGTTAAATCCTCAGAATCTACTGAAGGGAAAATCTTTCAGCCCCGTGGCCTGGAAGATAGTGACCACAGATGCCAGCCTGAGGGGCTGGGGAGCGATCTTGGATGGTTGCACTCGCCAAGGTACTTGGGCACAGGCGGAGAGGCAGTTGCCCATCAATATCTTGGAGCTCAGAGCTGCTCGGCTAGCCCTCGAGGCTTGGACAGCCAAATTGCAGGGGTTCCCGGTGAGGATACAATCGGACAATGCCACAGCTGTGGCATATATAAACCACCAAGGGGGGACCAAGAGTCAGGCAGCTCAGAGAGAGGTGAGCTTAATTTTCCTGTGGGCAGAAGCTCATGTGCCCTGCATATCGGCAATATTCATTCCCGGGGTGGACAACCTGCAGGCGGACTTCTTGAGTCGTCAGACTCTGTCGCCAGGGGAATGGTCTCTGCATCCGCAAATGTTTCAGGTAATCTGCCAGAGATGGGGGATGCCGGACGTGGATGTCATGGCATCGAGATTCAACAAGAAGCTAGACAGGTTCATGTCCCGGACTCGGGACCCTATGGCCTGCGGAGCCGATGCGTTGGTTTGCCCTTGGCATCAGTTCAAACTCCTATATGCCTTTCCCCCGCTACAGTTGCTACCCCGCCTGTTACGCAGGATCAGGGTGGAGCACAAACCAGTCATCCTGGTAGCTCCAGCATGGCCCAGGAGGGCATGGTACTCACTAATCCTAAAGATGGCAGTGGGAGACCCTTGGACGCTTTCTCTACGGCCAGACCTACTCTCGCAAGGCCCGATCCTCCACCCTGCATTACGGCGTCTAAATTTGACGGCCTGGCGGCTGAATCCCTGATTCTCAGGGGTAGAGGGCTGTCTAGGCAGGTAATCTCTACCCTGATCAGGGCTAGAAAGCCGGTCTCCAGGGTGATTTATTACAGGGTCTGGAAGGCCTACGTAGGCTGGTGTGAGTCCAAGAAATGGCTTTCCCGCAAGTATACCATTGATCGAGTGTTAAGTTTTCTCCAGCTAGGAGTGGATAAAGGCCTGGCATTAAGCACAATCAAAGGACAGATTTCAGCTTTGTCAGTGTGGTTTCAGAGGCCGTTGGCCACCCACTCGCTGGTTAAGACCTTCATACAGGGGGTCTTACGTATTAATCCTCCGGTTAAGTCACCACTTTGTCCGTGGGATTTAAATATTGTTCTGTCAACTCTGCAGAAACAACCTTTTGAGCCGTTGGCTGAGATTCCTTTGGTTTTACTGACAAGGAAGTTGGTATTTCTGGTTGCAATAGTTTCCGCCAGAAGAGTGTCAGAATTGGCAGCCTTATCTTGTAAGGAGCCATATCTTATTCTGCATAAGGACAGGGTGGTTCTCCGTCCTCATCCTTCCTTTCTACCAAAGGTTATATCCAGTTTTCACCTGAACCAGGATTTGGTACTACCATCCTTCTTTCCGAAGCCTACTTCCAGAAAGGAAGGGTTGCTGCATACCTTGGATATTGTCAGGGCCATGAAGGCCTATCTTAAAGCTACAGAGAAGATTCGGAAAACAGATGTGGTGTTCATTCTACCGGATGGGCCCAAGAAAGGGCAGGCAGCTGCAAAATCCACCATCTCGAGATGGATTAAACAGTTAATTACTCAGGCCTACGGCTTGAAGAGGTTGCCTCCTCATTTGTCAGTAAAGGCCCATTCTACCAGGGCCATGGGCGCCTCCTGGGCAGCACACCATCAGATCTCTATGGCTCAAGTATGCAAAGCGGCAACCTGGTCTTCAGTCCACACGTTTACTAAATTTTACCAGGTGGACGTAAGAAGGAATACTGATACAGCCTTTGGGTAGGCAGTGCTGCAGGCTGCAATTTAAGACCCTCAGAATCGGGGGCACCCTTGAGTTAAAATTTAAGTTTAATTTTTCTCGACTAAGTTGGATTTATTATTATTATTTGAGTATACCTCTAATTTAAATCCTTTGTCTTGGGAAGATGTCTCCCTCCCCTCATTAAAAGCATTGCTTTGGGACATCCCACATAGTAATGAATATGCCGCTCTGTGTCCCGTGATGTACGATAAAGAAAAAGGGATTTTTAATACAGCTTACCTGTAAAATCCTTTTCTTGGAGTACATCACGGGACACAGAGCTCCCACCCCTCTTATGGGGACCATTTTGGGAGGCATACTGCTTGCTACAAAACTGAGGTACTCCTCCTATGGGAGGGGGTTATATAGGGAGGGGCACTTCCTGTTTGAGATTGCCAGTGTCCATCACCTGAAGGTACTCCAAATAACCCACATAGTAATGAATATGCCGCCCTGTGTCCCGTGATGTACTCCAAGAAAAGGATTTTACAGGTAAGCTGTATTAAAAATCCCTTTTTTCATGACGTGAAAAATGCAATTTTTTAAAAAATAATCGTGTGTGGGCTCCAGAGCATTTTTCTCGACATGAAAAATGGGCAATAAAAATGTAGAACATGCTTTAATTTTTCGCATCATTTTTCACGTTGGCGTTTTTCACAACGTAAAAAATGATGGTGTGTGGGCTTTAATGACGGGAAAAAAGCATGCATGCTTAGAAGCAAGTTATGAGACGGGAGCACTTGTTCTGGTAAAACTAGCGTTTGTAATGGAGATAGCACATTCGTCACGCTGTAACAGACTGGAAAGCATATAGACTGAAAAGTGCGAATCGTCTCTCACCAAACTTTTACTAACACGAAATCAGCAAAAGCAGCCCAAAGGGTGGCGCCATCTGAATGGAACTTCCCCTTTATAGTGCCGTCGTGTGTTGTACGTCACTGCGCTTTGCTCCAGCATTTTTTTTTTCACGATCGTGTGTCTGCAAGGCAGGTTTGACAAGAATCGCGTAGAGAAAAACGTTGTTTTTTCTAGGACATGAAAAACGGTCGTGTGTACGCGGCATCACTGCTAACTTTTTGTTTAATTTTCTGTTAGTGCTAAGAATGATTTAAATTCCCTCAACCGGCAGGAGGCTAAATGTGCTTCTCTGTGTGCATTGGTCTGACATGTCCCCACCAGCAGCAGCTTTGTGTAAAGGTGAGGGTGCTGTTTTAGACCGCTGTACAGAGACCTCTTCTCTAATGCCACGTACACACGACCGTTTTTCATGACGAGAAAAATGCAATTTTTTTAATTAGTCATTAAAAACGACCGTGTGTAGGTTCCAGAACATTTTTCTCGACCATAAAAATGGGCATTAAAAATTTAGTACCTGCTCTATTTTTTCTCGATTGTTTTTCACGTCGCCGTTTTTCTTGTCGTGAAAAATGGTCGCGTGTAGGCTTTAACGACGCGGAAAAAAACCGCATCATGCTCAGAAGCAAGTTTATGAGAAGGGAAATTTGCATAATCAGCCCAAAGGGTGGCGCCATTCGAATGGAACTTCCCATTTATAGTGCCGTTGTATGTGTTGTAGGTCACCGCGCTTTGCTCAAACATTTTTTTTTTTTCACGATCGTGTATATGCAAGGCAGGCTTGACAAGAATCACATCGAGGAAAAAACTTCATTTTTTTCCATGACATTAAAAACGGTCGTGTGTACGCAGGCATCGCACAAATAGCAGCAGACTTGAGCAGCAGCCGCCTTTTTTTTGTTTTCGTACAAATACTATTCATTAAAGAGGCAAGCATTGTTAATCTACACCAAAGATTATGGACAGACGGTATAATGGGTTGCCTCAGGAAGGTGAAGTAATCAACATTTGTTAGGAGGGGTGGGAAGCAAGAGAAGAATCTGGTAAGCTGCAGTATATTATGTTTTTGGTTTAGGGTTTAATATTACTTTAATGCTTACCTGTTCTGCCTGCAATCTTCTGTCTTATCTTCTTTTGCAGCTACATCTACCTAAAAAAATATTCTGCACCTTACATTTTGGGTGTGCCAGGCTGGGCATTATGGTTTTTATTTTGTTTTTTACCAGAAGCGACAAAGTTGCTTTAAAGGGGGGGGGGGGGGGGGGGGGGGGGGGGGTTGTAAAGGTTTGTCTTTTTTTATTTTCTAAATTGGTTCCTTTAAGCTTGTGCATTGTTGGTTAACTTGCCTTTTCCTTCGATTTCCCTTCTAAATGTTGTTTTTCTTTGTTTTCTTTGTTATTTCTCACTTCCTGTTTCTCCTCAGTAAGCTTTCCACCATCACCCGAGCGGTGGAAAGTCATTTAGAACAGCTTACTGATCACCTTACTGAGGAGGAACAGGAAGTGAGACATTCAAACAAAGAAAAAAAAACAATTAGAAGGGAAATTGAAAGAAAAGGTAAGTGAACCAACAATATACTAGCTTAAAGTAACCCATTTGGAAAATATAAAACAAACCTTTACAACCCCTTTAAGACAACTTCATTACTTATGTTGGTTTTGTGTAATTGTGCCTTGCAGGTGCTGACTATGAGTTAATGGCCACACAGTGCTTCTTAGAAGAACCACAGGAACCTGAGGAAGACTTGCCAGGTAATGGCACAGTTTTTGATAAATTGCAGTCATGCTCCGAAGCTGGGCTGTGTGCGTCCATAGACACACACAGCAGGGTTTGGTTGCTTCCTTCTCACAGACTTTGACTGTCTCCTGCTGCTCTCACCCTAGCTTGTGAGAGAAGGGGGAGCAGGCCGGGGACTCTAGGAGCTGCTCTGTGCAAAATTGTTGCACAGAGCAGATAAAATATGACATGTTTGTTATTTGAGAAGAAATAAAATAAAGCTTTAGAATCACTTTTTTAATGCATAGCATTAAGGTAAAAAAAAACCTTTTTAACTTTAGAACCAATTTAATTACTTCATGCAAAACAACGTACCGGTATATCTGTGTTTTGATGCTAAATGCCGTTGTTATGGCAGCAGCTAGCTGCAATAACCCCGGTATTTTCGGGAACGGCGTGAATTTCGCTTTAAGATAAAAGTGGTCTCCGCAGCAAGATCACTTTTGTCGCTGGCGGGAGAGGTGCCCTCCCGCCACGCTCCAGTTGTCTCCACTGCTTACCGGACCCACCGGTAGCAGCGGAGACGATCACGTCCTATTTTTTTTTTATTAATAAGTGTATTTTTTTTTCCAAAAAAATTGCACTTGTAAGACCGCTGCGCAAATACGGTGGGACAAAGTATTGCAACGACCACCATTTTATTCTCTACGGTGTTCGAAAGAAAATATATATAATATTTGGGGGTTCTAAATAATTTTCCAGCAAAAAAAAAAAGATTCTAACTTGTAAACAACAAGTATGTACCTGTACGTCATTTGATTGACGATACAATTTTTTAGAGCTATCGGTGGGCTCTCTCATGATAACAACCGCTGCGATTGTTATCCCCCCTCCGCTGCTCTGCGCCTCGGTCTCCCGTCCCACCGTAGTGTCCTTTTCACTTTCTGTGACTGAAGTCACAAACCATCTTACATTTTTTCAGACTATCTTCTGTAATCCAAAAAATCCTTTATCCACCATTTCTTTGGGATGGAGAGGAACTTGTGTTTGTAGTACAAATCAGTAGAGAAGCCTGGGTGACAATGGCTCCCTTTTTAAAGAGAGTGTAGGAATGAGTGTAGCTATTCTCAGCAGAAAGTGTGTCATTTACAGGATAACCTGGTACAAAATGGCTAAATTGGGCCCAAAGTGTCAATATTTGGTGTGGCCACCATTATTTTCCAGCACTGCCTTAACCCTCTTGGGCATGAAGTTCACCAGAGCTTTACCGGTTATAACTGGAGTCCTCTTCCACTCCTCCATGGTGAAATCACAGAGCTGGTGGATGTTGGAGGTCTTGAGCTCCTTCCCCTTCCATTTGAGCATGCACCACAGATGCTCCATAGGGTTTTGGTCTGGAGACTTGCTTGGCCAGTCCATCACCTTTACCCTCAGCTTCTTTAGCAAGGCAGTGGTCATCTTGGAAGTGTGTTTGGGGTTGTTATCATGTTGGAATACCGCCCTGTGGCCCAGTCCTCGAAGGGAGGACTACATTTCAAAGTGCATGAGCATCATGGGAAATGTAGTTCCAAAACATCTGGGGTGCCAAGGTTTGCCATCACTGGCCTATGCCATCTTTATGTAGAGAAACAATTATTTTTTTAGATCCTCAGAGAGTCCTTTGCCATGAGGTGCCATGTTGAACTTCCAGTGACCAGTATGAGAGAGTGAGAGCGATAACACCAAATTTAACACACCTGCTCCCCATTCACACCTGAGACTTTGTAACAGTAACGAGTCACATGACACCAGGGAGGGAAAATGGCTAATTGGGCGCAATTTGGACATTTTCAATTTTTTGTTGCCAGCGGTTTTAACATTGTTGAGTTATTTTGAGGGGACAGCAAATTTACACTGTTATACAAGCTGTACACTCACTACTTTACATTGTAGCAAAGTGTCATTTCTTTAGTGTTGTCACATGAAAAGATAATAAAATATTTACAAAAATGTGAGGGGTGTACTCATTTTGTGAGATACTGTACATATTTTGCATATTTTTAACCACTTCATGTTTACTCCATGATGTTTACATAGTATTTCTAAGGGCTGCTTTCCTGATGGGGACAACAGTGCACATTGCCTGTGAAATGTGTACTTGTAGTCTCCATCAGAAGCTCATGTCATGTGACAATACAGAAGTAAAATTGTGAATGGAGACAGAGCGTTGTCACCCTATAACAGGAAATTACTGTTTTGTATTGTTTTTTTTGGTTTTGCCCATAATTCAGTTTTAAAGCTTTGATGACTTGGTTTTGCTTTGCTCTTTCAGATGAAGAGGAAGCCACGCAGGCATACATCCTGAGTTCCACATGGGCAGAGCCACATACATTTAAACGTAAGCCTCTTTTATTGATAATCGGAACCTGAATCTTGCAGCCAAAGGAGAGTCACACACCGCTGGTATCATCCACAAGAAACTTTATTGGAGACTGCTCAGACAGAACATGGTTCTGCCATGGTGTTTCTTGTGGATGGTACCATCAGTGTGTGACCCTTCATTTTGACTGGCATAGAATTGTATTCTTCTCATGATAATTCTAAGCAGATGTACAGAGCACCCCGCCCCCTTACTTCAGATCTCAAGAACTCCCCCACCATCAGATGTCAAGAGTCTCTCTCCCTTACATCCCAGTGCACCCCCCTTACCTTGTACTGGGACTGGGAAGAAGAAAGTGCAGGGTTTGGAGGAGGACCAGACTCCAGTTGCTGGCGTCTGCCTACTGCTGAGTCTAGGGGTGGCAGAGAAGAGAGGGTGCTGCAGCTGAACAGGATCTGTAGAAATTCCTTTTTTTTTGCTGCCAACTGAAGGGGGCGGGGATCAGAGAAGAGCCTCTCTGCAGCCACACGGAAAAGTACAGGATCTGGCGGAGGAGTTTTGTCCTTCTTTTTGCTGCCGACTGCTGAGTCAAGGTGGGGGCGGAGACAAGGAGAGGTGCTAGAGACACATAAATTGGCATGGCTGGCTGGATTCGGCATGCAGGCCTTGTGTTTGGAATATTTGTTGGCAACTCCAAATATGGTTGAATGATGGCAACTCCAAATATGGTTTGAATCATTGTGGTGAATTGTGAATGTTATTCTCGCATTTTAAAATATTTTAACTCCTCTCGGTCAGCAATGTTCTGTCCATGTGATCAGCCATATGAAAGACTATTTACCGCGTTTCCCCGAAAATAAGACCTACCCCGAAAGTAAGACCTAGTGCTATTTTCCAGGAGGGCTGCAATTTAAGCCCTACCCCGAAAATAAGCCCTAGTTTGAGGTGCGTGTGTACTCCTATAATCCACTCTGATACGGCGGTGTGCTGTGGCTGTGTATGTGTCTCTTTGATCTACGGTAGCAGTGTCAGGTGCTTTTGTTATAAGCCCTACTGGGTCTTTTGTTGCCAAAATTAATATAAGACCCAGGCTTATTTTCAGGGAAACCCGGTATGTCTTAAATAATCCTTCTTTGAACTGCTGTCCTGTAAACCCTCTTGTTATTGTACAGGTCCTTCAGATCCTGTAGGAGTTCTGCAGATCTCTGCTGTAACATGTAAGTACCTCTTCTATATATTGCCTTTTATTTCTCACAATTTTATTTTAGGGAACATTGGTATTTTTTTCATTTTTTCTGTGTTCAGTGATTTTTATTTTAGAATTTCAAATGCAGACATAATAACAACTGTGTTAGGCCCACGCGGGGGCAATGACATCAGTTGACTACTAGTCTTAATGGAAGAAATCAGAATAGTGAATCAGTGCAAGCAGTCAATAGGCAAGCATTGCTAATCTACACCAAAGATTATGGACAGACGGTATAATGGGTTGCCTCAGGAAGGTGAAGTAATCAACATTTGTTAGGAGGGGTGGGAAGCAAGAGAAGTTAAAAAGGGAAAGGGGTTGGGGAAGTCAGGGAAGAAGTCCCCACGAACTAGGGTCCCAATCAAAGTAGAAGGCTTAGGCCTTGTACACACGGTTGGACCAAACCGATGAGAATGGTCCGACGGACCGTTTTCATCGGTTCACTGCTGAAGTGGCCTGATGGTCTGATGTGTGTACACCACACCATCGTTCCAAAAACCGATCGGGTCAGAACGCGGTGACGTCAAACACATGACGTGCTGAATAAAACAAAGTTCAATGCTTCCAAGCATGCGTCGACTTGATTCTGAGCATGCGCCGGTTTTGAACTGATGCTTTCTGTACTAACCATCGGTTTGGATCGATCGGGCAGCGGTCCATCGGTTCCGTTTTGAAGCATGTTTTAAAATTTTGGACCAAAGGAAAACAGACCGATGGGCTATACACACGGTCGGTTTGGACCGAAGAAACTGAACCTCGGTCCATTCTCATTGGTTTTGTCCGACCGTGTGTACGGGGCCTTAGAAGTAAGATAGGCTTGTTGAGTTTAAAGGATAAGTTCACCTTTTTGTAAAAAATAAATAAATAAAATCATAAATGCACATCTTTTTGCAGGTAAAAAAAAGTACATTTTTTTTTTTTACTAGGAGCCTAAAAAACAGATTGCGGGTGCAATGCAGAACTCCTGCAGACTGTCTGTATAAGTTGTCTGCCCATACCTCGTACGAGTTGGCAGTTACACACTGACAGGAAGAAACAATGAACTACATAGAGCACTCAACATGCTACAAAAAGTGAACTTCTCCTTTTAAAGAGGGCAGGGCATAATTAAGCCACAGTTCTGAAGTCCTTACAAATTCCAGAATTCTGGAAAAGTTTTTCAATAATTATTTAATTAATTAGCATCTGGGGCATTCAGCTGTTCACTAATCATCTGCCCCCACCCCAAAACACTTTCTGCTATGTCTCCTGAGTATGGGGATACCACATGTGTTAGACTTTCACAGCCTATATAGAATAGAGGGGTCTAAAATTCCAAGGAGCACCTTTTGGGCTTTTAAGGAGCATAAATTACGCATCTAATTTCCTGACCACCTGTTACATATGTGATGGTGATGATCACTGTATAAGCAATCATTTCCATCTGTTTGGCATCCATTCATGATGCCATTGTTTACAATTATGATTCCTGTGATTGGCCACAGCTAACACATGGTCCAGGACCACTGTGATTAGCCCTTTTCCATGTGATCGCTTTAACTCATTACAGAGATCACAGTAGTAAGCAGTGGTGTCATGAATGATAGCCATTGTTTGCCTATTTTTTTGTAATCTCTGTTATTGGTCACCGCAATCGCATGCTACCAGGGTCAATCACAGCAGCTGGGTACACCATTCTTACAGATTGCATTGCTTCACGGCCCCAAGGCCACACACTAGCGCCAAAATTGGGAGCACAGGTGCATCCTCACAGAGTGACCCCTGTCCCACCCGTCTGCATCTGTGCATTGGCTGAGTGGGAGGTGGTTAATTAACCTTTAAAGCGGGAGTTCACCCGAAAAAATGTTTTAACCTTAGATTGAGGCTCATTTTGTCTAGGGGAATCGGGTAGTTTTTTTAAAAACGAAGCAGTACTTACCGTTTTAGAGAGCGATCTTCTCCGCCGCTTCCCGGTATGGTCTTCGGGACTGGGCGTTTCTATTTGATTGACAGTCTTCTGACAGGCTTCCGACGGTCGCATACATCGCGTCACGAGTAGCCGAACGTCGGTGCGGCTCTATACGGCGCCTGCGCAGCGACGTTCGGCTACTTTCGAAAAATCGTGATGCGATAGATGCGACCGTCGGAAGCCTGTCGGATGACTGTCAATCAAATAGGAACGCCCAGTCCCGCAGCCCATACCCGGAAGCGGCGGAGAAGATCGCTCTCTAAAACGGTAAGTACTGCTTAGATTTGAAAAAAACTACCCGATTCCCCTTGACAAAATGAGCCTCAATCTAAGGTTAAAAATTAACATTTCCGGGTGAACCTCCACTTTAATACCAGGCTGCTTTAATTCATTGCTTCCTAAGAGACTCAGAGAAGGAGTGCCATCTTTAGGAGGCATAAGGCTTTGTTGCATGAATGACATTCTGGCCACTACATCGCTACAAGTTTCAGAAGTCTCATAGAAGCCGGTGGGAGAAATTACAGAATGCAGAGTTGGGCCAGATATTTGACACACCTAAAAGTGTTGACTAACAGTAGCACCTGTAGCTCTTTAAATGTGCAAAGATTTGAGTCACCCCCTGCCAGAAGGGCAATTATTAAAATAGTCTTAAACCTAAAATGTCATATATTGCAGTTTACCAATCAGATTTGATGACTGTATTAATTTTCTTTTTTAGCCCCCCCCCCCCCCCCCCCTCTCTGTTTTCTCCTGGTGATATGGCCAGTAACAAGCCTTCAGTATTCTTCAGATACCATTCTGGATGAAGGAGCACAGGGGGCAGAATTGGTCAGCTGCATTGTCGGTCTGGGGGGGAGGGGAGTGTTAGATGTACAAGCAGAATTAAATACACAAATAAATTGAAGCTGGACTCTCCATCTTCTTTTCAGCGCTTCTGGGATGGGTCGGAGAAATGCTGATTGGTTAAAGCCATCACAGAGCATTGCTTTGAATCATCTCAAAAGCGCTGCAGGAAGAAGAGCGGGAGTTTCAAATCCCTGGACCACTCGACCAATTTCATGGGCACTGACAGCTCATCATCCCTGGAGGTGGGGACCAGGAGGGGGTGAGCAGAGTGTACAGTGTTACTTCACCTTTACATTTTTTTTCTGTAGGCGAACGAACACTTTAAAGTCCCCCCACCCCACCTTTCCATCGAACTGATTTGATGGTTAAAGCGGGGGTTCACCCGAATTTTTTTTTTTTTTAACATTAGATTAAGGCTAATTGTGGGAAGCACAATCGGGTGTTTTTTTTTAAATCAATGCAGTACATACCGTTTTAGAGATAGATGTTCTCTGCGGCTTCCGGGTATGATCTGCGGGACTGGGGGTTCCTATTTGATTGACAGGCTTCCGACCGTCGCATACAACGCGTCACGAGTTGCCGAAAGAAGCCGGACTGCGAGTCGGCTCTATAAGGCGCCTGCGCACCGACGTTCGGCTACTTTCGGCAACTCGTGACGCGCTGTATGCGACGGTCGGAAGCCTGTCGCTCAAATAGCGGTCATCTGCACCTGAAAACGGTGGTGATTATATCTTGTTTCTACTGATTAAAAATAAAAACAAACTTTTCAAAAGGGGTTAGAGAGGGTGCAAGGGAGGGTTTAGCGTTAATTCATATTTTGTCAGCAATGGGGTTCTAAATGAAAATGCGAAAAGGGTGATAAACAAAACTATACAGGGGAAATCTGTAGTGCTTTCCCATTATTCATCGCTACACATTTACTCTAAGGAAGTTATACTTACCTTTTTTTTATTAGATATGTGGCTATTACATTTTTGTTATCAATATTTCTTTTTTAGTGGACAAGTCCGAGGAGGAGGTTGATGAAAATGCCATAGCCGAGACTCAGCTGTTCTGTTTTGGGGTGGACCAGTCACCGGGTTCTGACTTCAAGGAGACTCCTCAACTTGAAGAACAAGTCATGGATAACCAGCAAGACACTCAACCTACCAGTAGTGTAGAGGGATCAAGGCAGAAGGATCAGGAGCCACCTCATGGAGAAATGATACAAGAAGACACTGAACCAGTCTCTCAGTGTTTGTCAGCTAACCCTCCAGCTGATACAGGGACTTTGTTACACCTGAAACGAGATGTTCCAGCTGCGGTTTGGATGAAGGGCCTTCAGCAACAACTTGAGACCAGCGATGTGAAAGAGGATTCAACGCCAGAGGATTTAACAGAAGATGAACAGGACCTACCACCACTGGAGCTGGAAGCCACACAGTCCTTCATCCTAGAGGTTCCGAACATACAGGAACACCGCAAAGAACACCATGACCCATCCTCCCTAGCTGTCCATGTAGACACTAAGCTTGCTGAATCAGCAGAGCCAGCAACAGAAAACCCACCCAAAGACCCAATCGCCCTTGGACCAGGTGTAGATGTGTCAGCAACAGAGATACTACCCACAGGACTAAGCATACCTGAGAGAGATGCATCACCAGTACCATCAACAGAAAGCACGCCCACAGGACCAAGCACACTTGAGCTAGCAAACGAGAGCCCACTCACAGAATCCAGCAACCTTGAAACGGGTATATCTGCAGCGTCATTAACCGAAGGCCCACCCACAGAACTGAGCAACCTTGAACTAGATGTATCAGCAGTGCCAGCAACTGAAATCCCACCCACAGAACTGAGCAACCTTGAACTAGATGTATCAGCAGTGCCAGCAACTGAAATCCCACCCACAGAACTGAGCAACCTTGAACTAGATGTATCAGCAGTGCCAGCAACTGAAAGCCCGCCCAACGAACTGAGCAACGTGGAGAAAGAAGTAAATGAGGATGATGCCACCCAAGCCTACAGTCTAAACCTTCCAGTGTCTGATGCTAATGTCCCTCAAAGCAACCTGGAAGTACATTCCACTGAAGATGCCACCCAGCCCTGTAGCTCAGATGTGGCGTCCATAGCAAGTAAAGAAGCACAGTCTACTGGTGTTTCTATGTTGGCTGTGGGGGAGAAGGAAACTGAATTGACTGACACAGGAAAAGGAAAGCCATCTTCTAAAAGGGGTGAGTTCCTATGATGATTCTTAGATTTGTTGTTAGACACACAGACCAAAGGTAGAGTATTTGTGGTCAACAGGAAGTGAGAAATCCATTTGCACTCACCTGCACAGGATCTGTCAATATTTTGTGCCAGATTGAGCCAATGTGTGGATCCAGTGCGCACAAGGTATAACGCGTGTTACCTTTTCTTTCTTGGAAAGGCAAACCGCAACCTTGTGTCACAGACATTCCATCATGCTGGAAAATCCTTCTGTGCAGTAATGATATCTGCTGACAGCAAGTGAACATCTGAGCAAACGAGAATATAAAAACAAACATACACAGTGCACCTTTCTGCTGGACCAAAAAACACCTAGCTCTTATGATATGGAGACAAGGGGAGATGTTCTGTAGTCCAGCAAAGGAGGAAAGGGCTGGGCTGGCAGCACTCTTTGGGATTTCAGAGCTGCAGAGGCAATTTTTTTCTATGCCAACCTCTGCTCTACTACTCTGTCCTGGAGCAAGCAGTGATTGGGTGGGGGAGGGGGTGGCACAGAAGTTCAACACTTTTAGAAGTGTTGGTTTACCAGCAAACCTCAAAGGATGTTTCCTCATCAAAGCCTTGTTCAGTGGCACGGCAGTGGTAAAGGTAAGCATTTACAGTCAGGCAAACACTTTATTTTAATGTTGATATTGGTTATAAGCCCACTTTAAAGCAGATATTTAATTTTTAATTTTACAGGCTTTTGTATTTGTGTTGTGTATTGTAGGTCTGAGCAGAAGTAGAAAAAAGGAGCAGCCTGAGAGGAGTACAGAGGTGAGAAGCTTGTGGTGATGTTTATTTAATGTATTGGTTCTCAAACCTTGGTTAGTATATCAAATACAGGTCATAGAGGTGTTCAAGTTGTTTGTATTACTGGGCAGCCAGGTGGAACAGTTTTAAAAATTCTATGACAGATTTATTATTAAAGACTAGACAGATGTCCGCTCTAAACATGCAAAATTAAGAAGTAGTCAGGGTCCAGTTGCATTTGGTTACAAGTGTGACTTTAGAACAACCAAAGGAGGATGTTATGACTCCAGCTGTAACCTATTAGTAAATCTGTCTCAGGGTGACTCTCGGTGCTCCTGTTTAGCATTGTTTCGCCATGTGACTGGATTGATAAATGTCCCCCATTGTGTATGCAGAGGTTATCATTAGTGAGGCTAAGAAAAATACTGTTCCTTTTTGTCTCCCTATCTGACCACTAAATGAACACTTAGGCCTTCCACACAGGCGGACTCTGTCGCTACAGAGTCCGCCTGCTCCCGCCGGCTCAGCGTGAGATCTCTCCGCTGAGCTGGCGGATGACAAGTCCCTCTCTGCTCACTGAGCGGGGAGGAACTTGTCCAGCGCGGCTGTCTCCTATGGGGAGAGCTGATGAAAATGGACAGCATGTCCGTTTTCTTCAGATTTGACCCGATCTGCCATGGACGGATGGGGACGTATCGCCATCCGTCCTATTTTGGCGGATCGGGTCGGATGTTAGCGCACATGTCTCTGCTGACATCCGACGGTCCATAGGACTGCATGGAGCAGTTTTTCAGGTCCGCCGTCAAAACTGACAGGCGGACCTGAGCGGTCCGATCGTGTGAAAGTGGCCTTAATTTTTGTCATGCACTTATTTTTTTGGTGACCTCATCTGGATTGGATGAAAGACAATCAGAAAGGAGATTGATTGTGGATGTTCATATTGGTAAGGAGGGTGGGTAGATTGCAATCCCGAACATCTGGGTGAAGTACAAATCCAGATATATTGAAATTCTGTACATTTTTCAAATTGGCTAAGAAATAATGGGAGAATGCAGTGCAGGAAAGGCATTGTTCCGAACGTGTTTCCCGCACCACATTCAAAACACATTGCATTTGCAATCGCCTAGGGTGCCTATACATTTTTAACATGAGGCCCAATTGCAGATCACAAATGCAGTGCGTTTGTGGGCACCAGATCACCTGGTACTTTGGTATGGTGCATACACTACTTTTTGTACATTCCGGTGCAATTTTCAGCCCATTCAAATAAATGAGTTGCAAAATCTCACTGAAGGGGAATGCAGAATATGTTCCTGTGCGATTTTTGGTGTGAACTGACCCTTATGCCAGACATTTTAATCCTGAACGTTTCTCTATTCGGACAAGTGCAGGTTTTCCCAGTTTTCTTTTTTTTATATTAATGATCTCTCTGCAGCTTCAGTCAATAACGTCCTATCTGTGTTCCAAACACCACAGGACACTGCTATTCAGGTCATACTCATATTGTCTGGGGATTCCTTGCTTTTTTTCAGGCCAAGAGCTGACCCCATTCCTTGAAGGCACCTGTGGTTGGGTCATGTCAGTCTAGCATTGTCTGGTGATTTTCTCAAATCTTTTCATTGGGCAGAAAGGTACATGGACATAACAATATATCCCTTGGGTTTAGTTAGTTCCGTGGGGCGCAGACTCCCTCCACATGTCTGGTCTTTTCACTACTTCCAGGGCACCTTCCTCCAATTCCTTTGTGTCAATGGAGGAATTCTCACCTGACATTTCTGATTTACAACACCAGCTTTCCAGAATCCTTTCTGGGTTGGAATCACAAGTAGAAGCATTCTTCCTCGCCTTTCACTTCCTTATTAACAGAGGAGCAACCTGCAGGGGATGAGAATTTTCCAGTGGAGGGGGAATCTATGCTTCAGGTACCATAAGGTCAAGTCTCGGACCCAAAAGTAATTTGTGAGTTTTCTCTCAGTGGTAATCCAGACCAATTTAAAACTACTGCTTCCTGAGCCCTCTGCTCCAAATGTTTCAGGATTTGGATCATGGCATCTGCCACAACATCCTCATTCCTTTTTTATTCATCCTCATTTAAAGGATCCTCTGTACATGGACTGGGCTCACTCTGAAGTCAATGTCTTCATTCTGCTGCAAAGATTCGCACAACAATAACCCGTGGGAATGAGTTCACTAAGAAATGCAGCATGCCTTTGGTGGATCCGACAGTTTTCTATCTCAAGACTCTTAACAGTCCTACAGGCTTTTTCTGCCACTTTTTGCTTACATGAAACAATCTTTTACAACCCCCCACAAAGGTGCCAAATGTGGCACTGTGAGGTGGGAATTAGATAAGCGGAAGTATCACTTTTGGGTGGAACTCTTTAATTAGGTACTTTTCTGTATTGCAGTTATCTCCTTTCGAACCCTTCTGGGATATTTCCTTAGTCCTCACTAGGAAGACAATTTTTCTGCTCCAGGCTCCCCCAGAAGACTACGAGGGAAGGAGGGGGGCAAACTTCCGGCTCAGATTGCTGCAGTTATTTGAGCCGGAAGTGGGGAGCGGGTACCTGTCAAAACCTCCCCCCAAAAAAAGTGCCAAATGTGTCAGTGGATGTGGGTAGGATGCAAACAAGCAGAACTTCCCCCTTTGGGTGAAGTTCCATCCACTTTAATTGTATCTGGAACTAAGGCAATAATGTCAGACTGTCATTAGAGTGAATTACATTTTTTCTTTTCCTCCTCTAGCTTTAATTAAAAAAAAAAATTGTGATATTTTGTAATTTTTACATTGGTGTCACTAATGTATCTGGTATCTCCAGTTGCAATGGGCTGTACATTTCAGGGGGGGCACCAAGTGTTGCTATGGTAACATTTGCTTTCTTATTTTTCATGTACCTTGCAACTTTGCCACATGGGGGAATCATCATCCTATTTCTGCTTGGGATTATTTCATGGTCATGACACAAAGATAGAAGTTACCAAAAACACGAAATGTATGCTTGTCATATACACTGTGACATCTCATTAATTCTGTGACACATTTATGTTTTGAAAGGGCCACTGGGAGTTTGTTAGGCATATGACAGGCATCTGCTTTTCCATTCATGCCATTTTCAATCTCTCCATGTGTCCCCTGCTGGAAATCGCACACACAAGCCCATATAGCCTCCTCTGGCCTCTGTTAAGCTGCTGTAGATTATTTTGTCTTAATCTGGATACACAAGGAGAAAAATTGGACAAAAATGGTCGGTTCGCCTAGCTTCTGTCAACCGAACATGATGGGAAAACCAGCATCTGATCAGCGCTCGCAGCCAATGGCAGTGATAGCAACTCGGAAGATTTATTTGTTGTAACGTTTTTTTTTTTTTTTTTTTTTCTGTTTTTTTATTTGTGGTTGCACAGATTGACTTTTGCACTTGGTTTACATTTTAGAAAGTGCCTGAATTCCTAAAGTTCAGCTTTACATTTATATTACTTCAACAAGAATATTACATAGTGTCAACATTCTTGTTACAGTATTTGCTCAACTGTTCTGTGTGTTGGACTTGCTTGTTCTGGAAGTGAACTAAATGAAAAAAATGTAATACTGCGCTAACAGAGAAATATAAATACCAAAATTAAAAATAAAGAATCAGCTGCAGCTTAAAACGTTGGAAAAAACGTATAGGAGCATAAAAGGTGTAAAGCAAGCTGCGCTACAATACAATAACTAAAAGTGAAAATACCAACAATGATAGTTGGAGATTGAAATAAGCCAATCCTCAGTCAATCACTTATGTAAAAAATGAAATTAAGAGATTGGTGAAGAACCACATAGACGAAAGTCTATGAAGACAATCCACTGGGGTCTAAGAAGTGAGAAAAAACACGTAGAAGAAAGTCTATGAAGATAAATCCAATAAGGTCTTGAAAAAGAAATTAAGTCCCAGACTTGAAGGTGCCATCAGAAATACTGAATATAATTTCACACCACAAAACACTCGTGATCCACCATCGTAAGAATTTTGTGCTTACCAGCAGGGCTCAAAATTTCAAGCCCCGAGCTACTAGCCAGGCCTCAAGAGTTACTCGCCACCAGTTGCCCCACCTAATTCATACACTGCTCCACGCCTAATTGCGCCCCTAAACACGCCTTCGTAGATTATCTCATGGAATGACACTGTTAAATGTTTCATGCAGAATCAAGTTACACAATTAAATATTACCAAAAACAACTTTAACAAAATGGGACAGGGCACTGGGGACAGACCAGAGGGACAGGGCACTGGGGGCAGACCAGAGGGACAGGGCACTAGAACTGGATCTCTTCCCCATTCTCTTGCCGTCTCCTCTGCAACTCCCATCCATCCATCCTCTCTCTCCCTCTCCTATTCATCTCATCATCAGGAGCCTGTGTGTGCGGCTCCACGCTTGCATGTCCCCACTTCCCCCTTTTATTCAGGCTGGCAGTGAGGAGAGGAGCTGCAGCACAGCGGGAGGGAGTACAATCCAGCGCCGAGATCCACACAACTGCACATCCGTTGACACCATAGCACAGCACACATTGACACTGCACAGCACACATTGAGACCAGTCTGCTCACAGTGCTCAGGCTGAACTGCTGGACACCTACATAGAGCACAAGGAGAAGAAAACTGCACAAACTGGAAGGCTGCCACTCTCATGTCAGGGCAACTTTCAGTGAGCGCTGCACTGCCTACCTGGGACACCAGGAGTGGTAATTTTCGCAATCCTCCACCTGACTCATTACTTCCTACTCCCTGCTCTCTGCTCTCCAGCTACATTGGTCGGGGGGGGGGGGGGGGGGCAGGCTCAGAGAGGTCATACTGTTAGGTCCCATGGCTTAATGAGAATTGTAAGGAGAGCACCTGTGTACTGCTCTGCCTGTGCGCGGCTCACCAGACTACTTTTCCCGAGCATGCACCTTTCCTCTTCGGCCGCCAATCGCATTGGGTCTCTAAGTATAGGCACAGATTGAAGGGACATTGGTCATGCAGCCCTGTCATCACTCGCCCCTAGCTTAAATCCACTCGCCAAATGCTAGCAGGCGAGTGGAAATTTTGAGGGCTGCTTACCAGAACAGGCTGATAAAACAGCCTGTATAATTGGACCTGCAGGTACCAGTCACACTCCTCCGATTTAGGCAAAGGCTGGATAATAGTTGAACTGCTAACACTCAGAGATCTAATTGATCTTTACCTTATTGGATTTATCTTTATAGACTTTCTTCTACGTGATTTTTCTCACTTCTAAGACCCCAGTGGATTGTCTTCATAGACTTTCTTCTATGTGGTTCTTCACCAATTTCTTAATTTCATTTTTTACATAAGTGATTGACTGAGGATTGGCTTATTTCAATCTCTATCATTGTTGGTATTTTCACTTTTAGTTATTGTATTGTAGCACAGCTTGCTTTACACCTTTTAGTGAACTAAATGAGCCTCCTGCAGCTTAAAAGTTTCAGCCTTTTTCTCAGGCGTTTGGAGTCTTGGAAGGCAATAGAAGTATAGATTATAAGTAATAACACAGGGATTAAACTGATTATTGGTACCATATTTGCCTTTTCTGTGTATTAATCTGTCAGTCCACCCAAACTTGACTTTTTTTTTTTTTGGTGGACAGAATTTCCTTTTATCTCTCAGCAAAAAGACCTCCCTAATTGATTTCCAGCATCTGCCCCTTGCTGCCATCAAGTCACCTTGCTCCTACTGCTAGCTATGTAATGTAAATGTAAAACACTTGGATGTTGCAAGCTTCTAAAACCTGTGGGAGGTGAAAATAAACAAAAGAAAAAGATTTGACCAGTGTGAAAAATAATTGACCTACTTGCATCTTGTGAAAAACTGTAAAACATAATTTATTTACTGTGACTGGACCCAACAGTAATAACAATTCTAATTTGTTAATGTTTGCATGTATTTTCTTTGCAGATTTCAAATGAAAAAGCTCAGCTGTCAGAGCAAGCTGCTCCTGCAGCGCATTCAGCACCAGAAGAAACGGCTGAATTGCGTGCAGGTGAATTGGGACAGTCTGGACCCAGGAATGTGGCCTCTGAAACGAGAAGAAAGACCTCAACAGAGGATAGTGGAAAGCTGACGGAAAACACAGAGGTGGAAGAGGAACAAAGTGAGGGTACAAAGAAGATAGCAGATGAAGAGACCTCAAGGAAAGGAAGGACAAGTAGAGCATCAGCCAAAGAGGAGCCTCCCCAGGTGTCCACCCCTGTGGCTAACAGAAAGAGAGGACAAGCTTTAAAGGCAGATGTTAATCTCAAAAGGAAGAAATCAGATGAAACATCAGAAGCCGAAGAAGTAAGACCAGCAGGCAGAAGAGGAAGACCACGAAAATTGAGTACAACAGATGACTCTCAAACAAGTGCTGGTGGCAGCAGGGTGAGTAGCATGCAAAAGAAGCATCATCTTCAGCTTACATACACGCTAGAATGAGGAAACTGTTTATTCCTGACCTAAGGGGGGTGATTTACTAAAACCGGAGAGTGCAAAATCTGGTGCAGCCGTGCATGGTAGCCATTCATCTCCTAACTTCAGCTTGTTAAGCTTTGACAAAAAAAAAAGCGGATTGGTTTCTATGCAAAGCTGCACTAGATTTGATCTAATTGATCTTTGCCTTATTGGATTTATCTTTATAGATTTTCTTCTACGTGATTTTTCTCACTTCTTAGACCCCAGTGGATTGTCTTCATAGACTTTCTTCTATGTGGTTCTTCACCAATTTCTTAAAGGGGTTGTAAATGTAAAAGTATTTTTACCTTAAAGCGGGAGTTCACCCATTTATTTAATTGTTGCCCTTTTCCCCTTAGATTCCTGCTCGTTTGGTCTAGGGGAATCGGCTACTTGTTTTAAAATATGATCCGTACTTACCCGTTTTTGAGATGCATCTTCTTCCGTCGCTTCCGGGTATGGGTCTTCGGGAGCGGGCGTTTCTTTCTTGATTGACAGTCTTCCAAGAGGCTTCCGACGGTCGCATCCATCGCGTCACTCGTAGCCGAAAGAAGCCGAACGTCGGTGCGGCTCTATACTGCGCCTGCGCACCGACGTTCGGCTTCTTTCGGAAAATCGTGACGCGAAGGATGCGACCGTCGAAGCCTCTCGGAAGACTGCCAATCAAGAAGGAACGCCCATTCCCGCAGCCCATACCCGGAAGCGACGGAGAGGATGCATCTCGTAAACGGGTAAGTACGGATCATATTTTAAAACCAATAGCCGATTCCCCTAGACAAAACGAGCATTAATCTAAGGGGAAAATGTGCTCTCTAACGGTGAACCTCCGCTTTAATGCATCCTATGCATTAAGGTAAAAAAACATCTAACAGCACCGGCCCCCCCTGGGCCCCTGTTTTATTTACCTCACCGTTCGAAAGTCCCGGGCGCGTGCTTGTCATTCTGTTCGGTTCCCAGCCTAGCGGTTGATTGGCTAGGCTGGGCGGATTGATAGCAGCGCAGCCATTGGCTGGCGCTGCTGTCAATCACAGCAGATGACGCGGCGCCGAGTGATACAGTCGGAGGCTATGGCCGCCGCTGTATCACTGGAGCATGCTCGCAAAAGCTTTCCACCATGCGAGCTTGCTCGCATGAAGGTAGAAAGCTTTTGCGAGGAGCCGAGACAGCCGCCGAGGGACCCCAGAAGACAGGATTCGGGGACACTCTGTGCAAAACGAGCTGCACAGTGGAGGTAAGTATAACATGTTTGTTATTTAAAAAAAAAAAAAAAAAATCTGGCTTTAGTGTTCCTTTAATTTCATTTTTTACATAAGTGATTGACTGGGGTTTGTTTTATTTCAATCTCTATCATTGTTGGTATTTTCACTTTTAGTTATTGTATTGTAGCACAGCTTGCTTTACACCTTTTAGTGAACTAAATGAGCCTCCTGCAGCTTAAAAGTTTCAGCCTTATTCACAGGAGTTTGGAGTCTTGGAAGGCAATAGAAGTATAGTTTATAAGTAATAACACAGGGATTAAACTGATTATTAGTACCATATTTGCCTTTTCTGTGTATTAATCTGTCAGTCCACCCAAAATTGACATTTCTTTTATTGGTGGACAGAATTTCCTTTTATCTCTCAGCAAAAATACCTCCCTAATTGATTTCCAGGATCTGACCCTTGCTGCCATCAAGTCACCTTGCTCCTACTGCTAGCTATGTAATGTAAATGTAAAACACTTGGATGTTGCAAGCTTCTAAAACCTGTGGGAGGTGGAAATAAACAAAAGAAAAAGACTTGACCAGTGTGAAAAATAATTGACCTACCTGCATCTTGTGAAAAACTGTAAAACATAATTTATTTACTATGACTGGACCCAACAGTAATAACAATTCTAATTTGTTAATGTTTGCATGTATTTTCTTTGCAGATTTCAAATGAAAAAGCTCAGCTGTCAGAGCAAGCTGCTCCTGCAGCGCATTCAGCACCAGAAGAAACGGCTGAATTGCATGCAGGTGAATTGGGACAGTCTGGACCCAGGATTGTGGCCTCTGAAACGACGGAGGAGATTGAGCCAGAGAAAGATGGAAGAAGAAGAGGAAGGAGAAAAGCAACTGAAGATTCTGAAACCAAAGCTAAAACAAAGAATGAATTGGTTGTCCCAACAGCATCTCGAAAGAGATCCAGCAGAATAGCCTTAGAGGCTGAACCATCAACATCAGGAAATAACGAGATAAGCAGAAAGCAACCAAATAGGAAAAGTATAGTTAAGATGCAAGAAGAAGAAAAGCAAGATGAATCTAAAAAAGACTTTGGCTCAGCCTCTGAGAAGTGTAAGAAGAGCGATGTCTTTGAAACCCTTTCAGATAATCACCCTGAGAAGATAGGGCTAAGATCAGAATTTGAGAATGTGACTGGACCTACATCCATGGAGCTAATTGTAGGTCAAATGGAGAGCGACCAAGAAAGAGATGTTACCTCAACGTTATTGGAGTCTAATAGGGATAAAAAAGTCTCAACGTCTTCCAATAATACTGAAAAGAATGAATCCACGATTGTGGACCTCCCAGAACAGTTAGAGACTATTTCTGCTCCTCAGAACAAGAAGCCTGTCAGAGGCAAAAGACAAGCCGCTACCAAAGCAAAACAGGATAATACACAAGAAACCATATCCAATGATAAGACGGAATCTGAAACCAGCGGTACTAATTTGGAAACGCAAGATGACTTCAAGATTCCAACCCCAAGAACCAATGACTTGCAAGATGGTGGAAACAAAGGTCCAAGAGGCAGAAGAACAAGGACTTCCCATATTTCCACTTCAGAGCTTTTGGAACATGAGAAACCTAAAGGGGCAGACACAAAAGCAAGCCAAAATGAAGAAGCCAATAAAACCAGTCCAGGTGATCAAAATTCTGCAGATACAAGATCAACAAGGCAGCGGAGGAACGTGAAGGAAGAAGCTAAAGAAGATTTACAAAAAGAAGAGCAAATCGGGAGATCCAAGCGTACCATAAATTTAGGAGGCAATCAGAAAAATAAAGAAACAAACAGTGAACGCACTTTGGAAGACAATTTAGGAAGAAGCTCACTTCCTAAAAGAACACGAAAAAATTCCAAAGAGGAAACGCCAAAACCAGAACCAGATGTACCAGAAGTTGAAAAGATTGAGGAAGATAACATGGCAAAGCTACCAAGAAGGACACGAAAAGGCTACAAAGAAGAGCAGAAATTGGAAGAGAATAAAGGAAGTCTGGAGAGTTCAAACACAGCTGAAGCCCAAACAACAAAAAGAACACAAAGAAGTAGCAAGGGGCAAGATATTGTTGATGAAGAAACTGTGAAAGAAACCGTCACCAGAAAAGGGAGAAATTCAAAATCGGAAGATGCACAATTAGGAGAAGACCAAGGCAAAAGATCTGTGAGGACAAGAAGGCTCTCAAAGGAAGAGGTAGTTGAAGAGACCACTACAGATACCACTAAAGAAAATGCAGCTGGACAAAACACCTCTCGAAGAACAAGGAGAAATGTGAAAGCAGATGAAAAAACTGAAAGTGAGCATGCAGGAGACATTATACCAGATAAGGAGCTTTCACAATCTGAAAGATCGTCCTCAAGAACAAGAAGAAAGACCTCAACAGAGGATAGTGGAAAACTGACGGAAAACACAGAGGTGGAAGAGGAACAAAGTGAGGGTACAAAGAAGATAGCAGATGAAGAGACCCCAAGGAAAGGAAGGACAAGTAGAGCATCAGCCAAAGAGGAGCCTCCCCAGGTGTCCACCCCTGTGGCTAACAGAAAGAGAGGACAAGCTTTAAAGGCAGATGTTAATCTCAAAAGGAAGAAATCGGATGAAATATCAGAAGCCGAAGAAGAAAGACCAGCAGGCAGAAGAGGAAGACCACGAAAATTGAGTACAACAGATGACTCTCAAACAAGTGCTGGTGGCAGCAGGGTGAGTAGCATGCAAAAGAAGCATCATCTTCAGCTTACATACACGCTAGAACGAGGAAACCGTTTATTCCTGACCTAAGGGGGGTGATTTACTAAAACCGGAGAGTGCAAAATCTGGTGCAGCCGTGCATGGTAGCCATTCATCTTCTAACTTCAGCTTGTTAAGCTTTGACAAAAAAAGAAAACTGGAAGCGGATTGGTTTCTATGCAAAGCTGCACTAGATTTTGCAGTTTTCGTTTTTAGTAAATCAACCCCCCAAAGCTTATTGGCCCAGCAATGACAACCAACTTCCAGGTTCAGACTGAACCTAAGCCCAAACCCAAGCTCATCCGTAATCTCCAGCAAGTTTCTCTCTGGTCCTTTGAAACTCAATACAGTTATCTTTTAGATTTTGCAGGAATTTTGTAAGTTATGTTGTTTGTGTCCACTAACAATGATTTTACTTTTTTTGTGAAAATTGAAGCAGTACTTTCACTGCACATACCAAGTCTAAAAATTATGGAGAAATTGGACCTCTAAAGCACTGTGTGACTAACTGCACATGTTGTATGATGTGTCCAGGTCCTACAGCAGGATCAATTGTATTTCAGCAACGTTGCAGGCTCCTCTCCTTCCATCCAGAGGGGTCTGGGACTGAACATTGACTGCTTGGTGGAATATTTGAAGTGCTCACTTTCCCCGCATTCAGTGTTAAGGAAGCAACATGTCGGATCCTAGACACACAGGCCCAGATTCTCGTAGATGGGCGTAAAACTGCGGCGGCGTAACGTATGTCATTTACGTTACGCCGCTGCAAGTTTTACAGGCAAGTGCTTTATTCACAAAGAACTTGCCTGTAAAGTTGCGGCGGCATAGGGTAAATCCCCCGGCGCAAGCCCGCCTAATTCAAATGATCCAGGTAGGGGGCGTGGAGCATTTAAATTAGGCGCGTTCCCGCGCCTACGGGCCTTGCCATCATACTGCAGTCAGACAATGCCATGACTGTGGTATACATCTGCCATCACTAGAAGTCTTGCCGCTCAAGCAGAAGTGGACTCGATCTTGTCTTGGGCATAACTTTACGTTCCGGCCCTCTAACTGTGTGCATTGGCGGCAAGGAAAAGTGCCAAGCAGACTTTTTGGCATCCAGATTCAACAAAAAAACGAGACATGCTTGTGTCGTGAACCTGGGATCCTCAGGCATTTGTGGTAGATGCCCGGTGACTCCTTGGGACCAGCTTTCACTGACCTATGCTTTCCTGCCACTTTAGCTTTTTCCTCATTTGTTATGCAGTATAAAGGGCATTACAGTGATTGTGATTACGCTGCCTTGGCTAAAAGGAATGTGGCAGGCAGACATAATAAATCTCCTGGCAGACGAGATGTGGCCTCTTTCAGGTTGGCCAGATTTGCTGTTGCGGGGTCGTCTGATCTTCCATTCTGCTTTACGGTCACTGGCTTTGACAGCATGACTGTTAAAGCCCAAGTCCTGAGGGACAGGGTTGTTTCTGTGGCTCCTACCTTCCTTTATGGCTAGAAAGTCAACCTTTAGGAAGGTGTACAATCATACGTATAAGGCTTATTTCGCCTGGTGTGAGGCTCGTAAGTTTCATCCCTGACAGGGGGACAGCCTGGTGTGGGGATGTCTCTGGTTCCTAGTACCACCAAGGAACAGATATGGGCCCTGGCCATTTTGTTTGAGAGACTTATCGCTTTTCATTTTTTAGTTAAAGCCTTTATGCAGGGTATTGTAGGGATCCTTCTGCTTCTATGGCCCCCTTTATTTTCGGTCTTATTTGTTTTTCATGCTTCTCCCTTTTGAACCTCCTTTGAGAGACTCCCTTGTCACATCTTACACGTGAAGTTGTCTTGGCTCGCAGAGTCTCAAAACTAGCTGTGCTTCCCTGTGAGAATAAGGTTGTGTTGGGCTTCTTTTCTACCTAATGTGGTTTCTTGGTTCCTCCTAAATTTTAAAAAGGTTTCCACCATCCTTTTGTTTTAATTTTACGCATTCAAAGGAGTAGGTGCATCGCACTTTGCATGACGTTCAAGCTTCGGGTTTATCTGAAGTCTGCAGCTTCATTTAGGCAGTCTGATTCCCTGTTTGTTCTACCTGCAGATGCTTCAAATGGTCAGGCTGCTTATTGATTCACTGTTTCTAAGCAGATTCATCAGCTCCTTTCCCAGGCCTGTAGTAATTGGAGCAAGGTTCCTCCTTTTCTGGCCAAGGCCCATTCCACCAAGTGTGCTAGCGCTTTTTGGGCTGTTCAGTAGAATGCTTCTGTTCATGTTTGTAAGGCTGCTACCTGGATTTCTTTTCATAATTTATCGAGTAAATGTTTGTGCCTCTGCGTGGGGGCTCAACAAATTCCTAAAGTCACAAATATTCAGGAAGGAGTCATCCTGTTGGAGAATGCTTGGTTTCCATCAGGGAACTTCCTGGCCAGTTTGCAGAATTACCATTTTTAGTCTGTCGATGATCTCAAGAGTTTGAGTTTTTACAGAGTTGCTGGCTCAGGTTCTGTTCTTTTTTTTAAGGACCCGTGGTATCCCCATTGTGGAGTACTGGACTACTTGCTTCTCAAGGAAAAAACAGCTTGGAAGCTGACATTAAAAACTGCTGATCCCTTGGCTTTGCTTCCGTCCCACTAAACCAAAAAGGTGCTGGCTATGCACAGGTGCATTGGATAGAAGAAGATCCTGGACTGCCGCACCCCTATAAACAATGGGCCAGATTCAGATAGGTCAGCGGATCTTTAGATCCGTGTAACCTATCTGATTTACATTACGCCGCCGCAAGTTTTTGAGGCAAGTGCTTTATTCAGAAAGCACTTGCCTCTAAAGTTGCGGCGGCGTATCGTAAATCCCCCGGCGGAATTAAAATTCCGCGGCTAGGGGGCGTGTAAAATTTAAATCAGGCGCGTCCCCGCGCCGAACGAACTGCGCATGTGCCGTCCGCTAAATTTCCCAGCGTGCATTGCTCCAAATGACGTCGCTAGGACGTCATTGGTTTCGACGTGAACGTAAATTACGTCCATCCGTATTCGCAAACGACTTACGCAAACGACATAAAAAATTCAAAATTCGACCTGGGAACGACGGCCATACTTAACATAGGATACGCCGCATATAGCAGGGGTAACTATATGCCGGAAAAAGCCGAACGCAAACGACGTAAAAAAAATGCGCCAGGCGGTCGTTCGTTTCTGAATCGGCGTAACTCCTCATTTGCATATTCCTCGCGTATACAAACGGAAGCGCCACCTAGCGGCCAGCGTGAGATTGCAGCCTAAGATCCGACGGTGTAAGTCACTTACATCTGTCGGATCTTAGGGAGATCTATGAGGAACCTGATTCTATGAATCAGGCGCATGGATCCGACCGACGGAACAGAGAGATACGACGGCGTATCAGGAGATACGCCGTCGTATCTCTATCTGAATCTGCCCCCATGTCTTTATTGTACAAATAAACTCCAAAAAACAACCAAAGCGATGCAGTCAAAATGAAGTGAACAACCTGAGGTTGTTCAATTCATTTTGACTGCATTGCTTTGGTTGTTTTTTGGATTTTATTTGTACAATAAAGACATCGGCCCAGATTCTCAAAGACTTACGACGACGTATCTCGAGATACGCCGTCGTAAGTCCGAATGGGCGCCGTCGTATCTATGCGCCTGATTCATAGAATCAGTTGCGCATAAATTCTGCTAAGATACGGAAGTCTCCTACGCCGTCGTATCTTGGGTGCATATTTACGCTGGCCGCTAGGTGGCGCTTCCGTTGATTTCCACATTGAATATGTAAATGAGCAAGATACGCCGATTCACGAACGTACGTACGCCTGTCGCAATTAGTTACGCCGTTTATGTAAGACATACTTGCGTAAAGATAAAGCTGGTCTCTAGGTGGCGCAGCCCATGCAAGGTATGGACGTCGGAACAAGCGTATCTTTTTGCGTTGTTTACGTAAGTCGTACGTGAATGGGGCTGTGCGTAGATTACGTTCACGTCACAGGCATTGAGCCGGCGTATCTTTGGGCGTAAATACGACGTGATACTGAGCATGCGCTGTTCGTTCTGCCATGCATCTACATGGGGTCACGCTTAATTTAAATACAACACGCCCACGACCTGCCTACTTTGAAATACGCGCGCTTACGCCGGCCCATTTACGCTACGCCGCCGTAACTTAGGACGCAAGTGCTTTGTGAATACAGCACTTGCCTCTCTAAGTTGCGGCGGCGTATCGTAAATAAGATATGCTACGCCCGCACATAGTTACGCTGCCCTACGTGAATCTAGGCCATCGTTTTAAGGAGTGTGGCAGTCCAGGATCTTCTAATGCTGCGTACACACGATAGGTTAGTCTGATGAAAACGGTCTGATGGACCGTTTTCATCAGAGCAAACCGATCGTGTGTGGGCCACATCTGTTATTTATCCATAGGTTTAAAAAAAAAAAATACTAGAGGTCGACCGATATGGGTTTTTCTCTGGCCGATGCCGATATTTAGAAATCTGGGCGGCCGATATATGATGCCGATTTTTGCGGCCGATATTTTAGGCCGATTTTTTTTTTTTGGTAGCACTGAATGGCACCAATTGGCACTGCACTATTTGGCAAACGGCCAAATATCGGCCGATATATCGGTCGACCTCTAATCTATACTTGAGCATTTAAAGTTTTGCTTCAGCTACAGTTGAAAATTGCAGCCTTCACATGCATCACAGCGATCATAGCCCACCACCTTTAATACTTATACAGTTTGTCATTAAATCGCTGTATTGCATCAGTCCATTTCTTTCTTGTAATTTGAAGATCTGAGAACCCTTGCTTGTAATGTTGGTGAGCTGTTCACAAGCGCACATACTGTGTGTCCCGTGATGTCTCTCGCATACAGAAAGTCTTATTTAAAAAGAGAAAAAATGCAGTTGTACGTAGCTTATTACAGCCAGCAATCCTATTCAATTTAGGTTTATTTTGCCTATTAGAATGTTGTATGTTTGCTGGCGTGCAGTTACATGGGTGATACATTAGCTTTCAACACTGTGAGATCAGCACTGGTATTTTTTATTTTGGTAGTGAGAGTGATGTCCTACCATGTGACACGTCTCGCACTAACCCTCCCTGTAGCCTTTTACTCCAACCCTTCCCGTTAACCTCACGCTAACACTTCTCTGTAACGCTCATAGTAACTCCTCTCTGTAACCCTCCCTGTGACCCCCCCCACACCAACCTTCCTGTTCTTTTACCTGGCTGCCATCTATGATGGTTCCAAGATGACCACAAAAGGTGCCATTTATGTACAGAATCGGTAACAGGGGTATACATAGACATTGTGTAGTTTGTAACAATGTAATGCTTTCCTCCACAGGAAATGTCAACTCCTGAACCGTCCCCATCCCGCAGCAGCCGTCTGAGGCAGAGTCCAGCTTTAAGTAACCTTCCAGAAGTCCTAACTCCGAGACGCACTGGCAGATTGTCTGTGTCCACTTTGACTGCCAGTCCCTACATTCCTCAGTCTGGAGCACCGCCCAAGGTTTGTCTATATTCTAGTTTTTTTTATTTTTTTATAATCTGTGTCGGTCACAGTCGAGCACAAGTTGGTTTCTTTATTGTTTATCCCAAGACATAGGACATCTTCCTATTCATTATGATAGGTTATGCTGCCACCTTCAAGTGATTAAACACTGGCAAAAAAAAGATGGAGAGGCCCCATCTTACCTTTTCCATATATGCAAGGCTTCATTTTTTTCTTTTACTAGTGTCATAGGTGATTTTCATGTCTGTTCAGTTGCTGCACAAAAATAGATATCTTTTCAATGATTCCATCTGGGATTTGGAGACTGTCTGTCTCTTTCCGGATACATTGGCTTTTCTATTCTCAGAATGGCACCCGGACCCCGCACTGTACACGTGAGTGCAACTTGTAAGGTTGCCAGTCGGCACTGGACCCTGCGCAACACACATTCCTCTGCAATGATACACTATATTGTCAAGTCACCTGCCTTTACATGCACTTTAATGGCATCCCAGTCTTAGTCTGTAGGGTTCAGGATTGAGTTGGCCCACCCTTTTCAGCTATAACAGCTTCAACTCTTCTGGGAAGGCTGTCCACAAGGTTTAGGAGTGTGTCTATGGGAATGTTCGACCATTCTTCCAGAAGTGCATTTGTGAGGTCAGATGTAAATTGAAGCCTAACTCCAGCATTTCTATCGCTTTAAATACTGTAGTTTGTTTAGAGCAGCTTGGCAGTTTTCTTTTTACTATCAGATGTACCTGCTGTCAGTACTGTATGCAGTATCGGCTGTATACAGTGTAAATTGCTGTGTTCCAGCAGTAGTACTATCTGTATGCTGCCGGAATAAAATCTGAGCACTTTTCTGCAATTCATAGGAAGCCTTGTGTTTTGTCAATGAATACAAGGCTTCCTCTGATTGGCTGCGATAGAGATTGTAATGTCCTCCTCCTGCGTCTCCACCTCAGAGGAAGCCTTGTATTAATTGACAAAATACAAGGCTTCCTGTGAGTGGCTGAGTAGCTCTCAGTCTGACTCGATTTAGTTCCAGCATCAGACAGGAAGTCCCATATTCATACGGGAACACAGCTCTATATACTGTATGCAGTTGTAGCTACATTGTGTACAGTGCTGACAGCTGCCATAGCAATTGAAAAAATGGTTCGTTTGAGCCAGCTTGGCCCAAATTAACTATTGTAACGTAATAGCAAACATAAAGTTAGGCTTTTACCACTTCAGCCCCGGACCACATTGCTGGTCAATGACCGGGCCACTTTTTGCGATTTTGGTACTGCGTCACTTTAACTGACAATTGCACGGTTGTGCGACGTGGCTTCCAAACAAAATTGGCGTCCTTTTTTTTCCAACAAATAGAGCTTTCTTTTGGTGGTATTTGATCACCTCTGCGGTTTTTAGTTTTTGCGCAATAAGCGTTTATTGATTCGTTTGCGCAAAAGTTCTAGCGTTTACAAAATAGGGGATAGTTTTATGGCATTTTTATTAATATTTTTTTTTTACTAGTAATAGCGGCGATCAGCGATTTTTATCGGTACTGCGATATTATGGCGGACACTTCGGACACATTTTTGGGACCATTGGCATTTTTATAGCGATCAGTGCTATAAAAATGCATTGATTACTATAAAAATGCCACTGGCAGTGAAGGGGTTAACCACTAGGGGGCGAGGAAGGGGTTAATCATGTTCCCTGGGTGTGTTCTAACTGAAGGGGGGTGGGACTGACTTAGGGGAAATGACAAATCGCTGTTTATACATTGTATGAACAGACAATAGATCATTTCCCGGTTCTCGCTCTAACGAGCGATCGTGGGTGCCCGGCCGTGATCGCACGCACCGGGCACGCGCGTCGGGAGCAGGGGGCACGCTCGCGCCCCTATTGGCTGAACAGCGAGATGACATAGATCTACGTGATCTCGCCCAGCAGAGCTGACCTGCCACCGTATAACTGCGGCGGCTGGTCGGCAAGTAGTTAAACATAGCAAGCTGTATTCTTTCAAATTGTTTGGAATATTCAGAGATGTAATGTCTTTGACATTCTGCCAAATTTAAATGGTGAAATTTAGTAAGAAATGATGTCACAGTATACTTGAGTATGAGTGTTTTGCTTTCTCTTCCTCAGGTCCTGTTCACAGGGGTGGTGGATGCAATGGGTGAAGAGATAATCCGCTCGTTGGGCGGAGACATTGCAGACTCCGTATTTGATTGCACTCACCTGATAACAGACCGCGTCCGAAGAACCGTGAAATTCCTCTGCGCACTTGCGAGGGGCATCCCTATTGTTACACTGGACTGGATAGACAAGGTGTGTAATGTTTTTTTCATAGTATATAGATCTTAATAAAATTGCATGTTTTTTAGTCTTGGTTCTTAAATGATACTGCTCAGTCAGGACTCCACTGGTGGCTGCTAGTAACAATATCTGTTAAATTTAGAGGGGGACAAAGTTGGAGAAGTTAGTAGAGTAGGGAAGGGTGACTTCTGGATTGATATAGGCTCCTTTGTATCTTTTGCACTGGGTTTCCCAAATAGCTGGCTGGGACAAGGGCGTTCCCTCCTTGTATGATTTGATTATGAACCAGTACGCATTAGAAAATAAAGTTAGTGTGGACATACCATATGTGCGTGTGGATGTTTTCACTGCCAATGCATTGGGGAGCCTCCATACATCCAGATTGTCCTTGGAGCCCAGGTCTAGTTCAACCAGCAACCTTACATAGTGGGAAGGATAGGTAGAGGGCGCTAGACCACAAGTGATAAAAAAAAATATATAAATCTCCTATAATCGTATTACATATAATCAATACAGTGAACTCATTGAACAAAAAAAATATATATAAATTGAATAGTGTCTCTGAGTCATAGGAGACCTCTATGAAATAAAGTCCCAATGGAAAATAAAATATAAATAAGTAGTAATTCAATCTTCTTATTTGCTGAAATCTTGATTTAAGTGAAAATAAAGTGCCACTACCACACTTGAATCTTCTTTTACACCCAAAATGTGCTGAAGAAAATGGATGCGCTTACCAGAACGAGTTGACTACTTTAATGAAAAAGTTAGTCAAATGAGCTTGAGCAGGATTGTGCCTGCACACATGTTGACAGGAAAATAGATAGATGTATAGCCTCGTCCCCAGGCGTTCCAAATAGTATATGTGGAAAAAACAGGGAAAAGCCAATAGCGTGATATTGCTTTTATTAAAACACTTAAAAACAAAGGAAAAAAAGGATTTTTGTACTCACCGTAAAATCCATTTCTCTGAGTTCATAGACGGACACAGCCTTCATTGACCTTAGGGTTATGCTTCTTCCTACCAGGAGATTTAGGCAGAATTCTACAGCACTTAAGGTGTTAAAAACTTTCCTTAATGCCGCTCCTCCCAGGGGGCGTGGCTCCCCCAGGCATAACCCACACCCTGCTTTAGCAGCCTCAGTTCGTAACAAGCAGTACAAACAAAGGAGGGGTGGGTGCTGTGTCCGTCTATGAACTCAGAGAAATGGATTTTACGGTGAGTACAAAAATCCTTTTTTCTCTTTCGTTCATAGACGGACACAGCCTTCATTGACCTTAGGGACGTCCCCAAGCAGTGTCAAAAAAATTCGAGGGGTGGGAAAAATAACACAGCAAAAACAGGTTACACCCCAAACAAAAACCGGAGTTACTCAACGGAGGAACTCCAACCTTAAACTGCCGCCTGTAACACCCTGCGGTCAATGGAGGCATCCGAAGATGCACTCACATCCACCATATAAAACTTTGAAAAAGCGTGGACCGACGACCAGGTCGCTGCCTTACACAACAGGAACACAGAGGCTTGGTGTCGGAAAGCCCAAGAGGCCCCGATCGCCCTGGTCGAATGTGCCATGACCCGAAAGGGGGGCGCCCGCCCTTCAGGGCATAGGCCTGAAGCACAATCCGTCGGATCCACCTGGAAATGGTGGCCGACGAAACTGCCAGGCCCTTACTGGGACCGGACACAGACACGAACAGCGAGTCCGACATCCGGAACGGAGCTGTCGCCGACAAGTAAACTCGAAGGGCCCGAACCACATCCAAAGAATGTAAAGTGGCCTCCTTCGGGTTCTTCGGCTGAGGACACAAGGATGGAAGAACAATGTCCACATCCAAGTGAAAAGCCGAAACGACCTTAGGGAGAAAAACGGCTGCGGCCGCAGCACCACCTCATCCTTACGGATGACCAAGCAGGGAGCCTTGCAAGACAAGGCCGCCAGAACAGACAGACACCCGTCTGATCGAGGTAATTGCTACCAGAAATAAAATCACCTTTTGTGACAATAAAACAAAAAACCTCCCGAATGTCCTCAAAGGGAGCATCCCGAAGCACTGAAAGGACTAAATTCAAGTCCCATGGGGGTAATGGAGGGCGCACCGGAGGGGCCACCTGCCAGACCCCCTGACCCAACGCACGCACCCAGGAGTGCGATGCCAAGGGTCGCTGCAAGTAAAAAACAGCCAGAGCAGAAATCTGGCTCCTAACCGTACGTAAGGCGAGAGCCTGAACCACTCCCTGCTGCAAAGACAGCAGAATCC
The DNA here is from genome assembly GCF_905171775.1 of Rana temporaria. Classification (NCBI taxonomy): domain Eukaryota; kingdom Metazoa; phylum Chordata; class Amphibia; order Anura; family Ranidae; genus Rana; species Rana temporaria. The sequence continues at coordinate 52,884,947 of NC_053497.1, forward strand.
TGTACACAACGCATGTACGAGAGTGCCAGTTCATCTCCCCACACACAGAGAAGTAGGCCTTCCATGTATGAGGAAAAAACCTACGTGAGGTAGACCTCCGTGCAGGCAGCACGGTAGAGACCACCGAGCCCAATAGGCCTCGGTCCTTAAGCCCCTGGCTCTCAACAGCCACGCCGCTAAGACCGGTGGCTGTGAAACAGGGTGGAAGATTGGACCCTGTAACAGAAAATCAATTCCCAGGGGAAGACGCTAGAGGGCGTTTGCCAGCAGACGCACCTGGTCCGCGTACCAGAAGCGACGCGGCCAATCTGGGGCAATCAGGACCGATAGAATCCCTACAGCTTCTACTCTGCGCAGCAGGCGAGGAAGAAGCTTCCGAGGAGGGAAGGTGTAAAGTAGGCGACAGCGACCCCAAGGAGCCACCAACGCGCCTGACGCGTCCGCCCACGGGTCCTTAAACCTGGCCACGAACCGTGGCACCTACCGATAGAGACGGGACGCTAGAAGGTCCACGTCCGGAGTGCCCCACTTTCGGCACAGACCCCGAAACACCTGCGGGTGGAGAGACCACTCTCCTTGGCCCAGTGCAGTGCGACTTAGTCGGCTAGCCAATTCCGTATTCCCGGAATGTACCCGGCCGATAGAGCCGGAACGGACCCTTCGGCCCACCGAAAGGATGCGCGCGACCCCCGTCGCTGCAACAGAACTCCGTGTGCCTCCCTGATGATCAACCTACGCCACGGACGTGGTGTTATCGGACAGGATCCTGACCGGTCGGCCCTGTAGATCCAGGGACCACCTGGTAAGGCAAAGCTTGATTGCCCGGAGCTCCAGAACGTTGATCAGTAGGCAGGACTCCACCTGAGTCCAGTGCCCCTGGGCTGACTGGGTGCCCCAAGCGCCCCTCCCCAACCGGAGAGGCTGGCATCCGTCGTGACCACTGTCCAGTGGCCTGCAGAAAAATGACTTTCCGGCCCGAAGCACCGGAAACGCCAGCCACCATACCAGGGGAGACATGATCAGATGACTCAACTGAATCTGGTAATCCAGAGATGACGGAAGCTAGTGAAAATAGTGAGTATTGAGGCTGCTAAAGCAGGGTGTGGGTTATGCCTGGGGGAGCCACGCCCCCTGGGAGGAGCGGCATTAAGGAAAGTTTTTAACACCTTAAGTGCTGTAGAATTCTGCCTAAATCTCCTGGTAGGAAGAAGCATAACCCTAAGGTCAATGAAGGCTGTGTCCGTCTATGAACGAAAGAGAAAGCCAAATGGCCTCTTACTATACCTTACTGGCCTCTTCACCGCCAATATGCGGTAGGAATTGGGTCGTCAGGGATCGCCGCCACCTCTGTTCCCGGCTGCTAGCTCCACAGGTCGGAGAGCACGTCACGTGATCAGGTACCGCCTCCGACGTACGTTTCATTAATTGAACATCTTCATAGTGCACCCTAAAAACTGTCTGCTGGGCATATTTGGTGATCTTGCTGTCCAGCCTCAGGCTAAAAGACTACTTTGCATCCTCTATTTCTATGCAAGGAAGTCCCTTCTGCTGACATGGAAAGGGTCAGAGACCCCCAACGCAGAATATGTGGCTGAAACTTAACGATTCCCAGCCTCTATATAAACTTACCTTTTGACATCCGTAAGAGGACTAAAGCATTCCACAAAATATAGAGCAGGTGGCTGGTTAGCCTACTGACCCTCTCCCCTGTACTACCTTGACAGGAGTTCACCCTGTGAGTGTTGTGTTAAACAGGAACTTCTGTTATGCCCAGGATGTTTAAAAACCGTATCGCTTACTCCTCTGTTGATGTTTATATCTGGTAGATGTAATATCTAGTTTATTATTGCACACTGCCCGGATTTTCATGATATGCTGGATTAGGAGCATTCTGTTATCGTGTTGTAGTTTTTGCTTGTGCCTTTTGTTTTATGTCTGTATGTCATAAAACTGCAATAAAAATATCTTAAAAAAATGAAAAGAGTAGGGAAGAGTAACATAAATATGCCTTTGGTGGCACCATGACATTGAGTGGCCATGCAATGGAAATATAATAAAACTTGACCGAAGCTCTAGCTTAAAGCTGAACTCCAGCCTTCCCTTCAGACTTGTACAGGCTCCTTTTCTTACAGTGTGCATTAGACTTGCTGTAGTACAATAAATAGTCAGGAGGTCAGCAATGGCAGCCATATATTTCTCTCAGTAGAGGTATCTATTTTGCACATGAGAGCCTAAAAATGACAATTTTCTAGCCCTATATTTTATGCTTTTATTGTCTGAATTAATTTCCTACCTTCTTCTGGCTTCTTTGACAGTGTAAGAAGAGCGGCTGTTTCTTGTCTCACACAAAATATCTGGTGAAAGATAAAGAACAAGAGAAGAATTTCAACTTTGTACTGTCGCAATCTCTGCAGAAAGCCAAGAGAAGTCCACTGTTTGAGGTACAGGGCTATGATTGTCACTCCAAAGATCGTTAGCAGTGAAAAGCTCCAGCCTATTATTGGCAGCGTGTTGATTTGCATCAGTTATAGTTGGATGTTTTGGGTGAACTTGCCTTTTATTGTTTTTGTCATGCATCAATGTAAATGCAATTTAAACAAATCTCAAACTGAATTCAGATGCAAGCTATTTTTCATCATTGACTTGCTTCTGTATCTGAAATCCGTGTAAACCCAGCCAGAGCTTGTGTACATAGGCTTTTGTTTGCTACTGAGCCCATTTTCTTCATCCTCCTCATCTCAATATTAATATGGCTGTAAAATTGGATTTAAAAAAAAATTAAATTTGCACTCGCTGTGAAATCCTTTTTTTGGAGTCCATAGAGAGTCACTGCACAACAAAAAAACATTTTCAAAAGTTTTGCTTAAACACTTTTGGCAATGTGCTAAGAAATAATAGTAGTGTGGCATTTATCAGCAGAGTTGGTGTGGAAGTATTAAAGGAGTTGGAAAGGAAACATTTTTTTTGCCTAAAATTAATGTCTGCAAGGTAGGCAGACAGAATAGTGTAATGATTCTGTTAAAAAAATAGTAAATACCTATTAAATTCCTTCATCTATATCACCTCCGGCGGTCTAGTTTCTGTTCTCTCATTCACTTCCTGGTTTGTGGCGCTCGATCATGTAAGAACTACATTTCCCAGTATGAATTGCGGCACGCCCAGTAATTCACACCTCCTTGAAGTCTCTAACACGTAGAGAGCGTCCTGCCACACAGATGTAGTTCCCAGGAGGGGGTGAGTACGTTACTGACCACCGCAGTAAAGCCTCCCATCACGGTGGTGAGTAACAATCAGACAAGCAGGAAGTGAACAGGACAGAGAAGAAAAAGAGCAATTTCTGAGCAAAAACGAACAATGAGGAAGTGAAAAGAGGAATGTCTGCAGGTAAAGGATGCTTATTATGAAAAAAATAGTTTTCCTTTACAACCCCTTTAAACAAAACATGGCCACTAATAATGTCCCAAATAGATAACTAATTTTTCTGGTGATTTTTGTTTTTTGTTTGTACTCAAGTGTCCAGCGCATCTCACTGACGTATCCAACAATAGTCAGTGAGCATTGATGGATTCCAGGGACCCTGATACCGCATTTCTGTTATTGCAATGTCCTGGTGAAACCTTTCACCATGTTTGTCACTATCTGCACCTAGATTTTCAGGAAAGAAGTCTAACTGTGAAGGTAGAAAATGAATCTTTAGACCCCCTTCAAACTGAAGCGTTTTTACAGCGTTTTAGCGTTAAAAATAGCACTAATAAATACTCATCATGCATCTCAATGGACCCTTTCACACGGAGTCCTGCAAGCAGCATCTTTGGAGCAGCTTGGGTGCTGAAAAAAACGCTCCAAAAACGCCCCTCTCCATTGAAATGAATCGGAAGCGCTGTAAAAACGCCTTACCCTTTCACACTGAGGCACTGCAAAAACGCCCTAAAACGTTGGGGTCTTAGTGGTGCTTTACCAACGTTTTTCGAGCGCTGGCAGTGTGAAAGGGCTCTGAAAGCACTCAGGCTTTCACATTGGGATTGCAGATAAGGCTTTGCTCGAATAACGCTCGAATAACGCTCGAAAAACGCCCCAGTGTGAAAGGGGCCTTAATGACATGTTGCACTTCATGGTCTTGTACGCAATAAAAAGTTTGCTTTTCTCTGGCCCAAGAACAGATCTTCTAAATGCTTGTCATTGATGATGAATCAGATCTTAAGACCAACATAAATGCTTTCTTTAATCTTGGCATCAGTTATCCTTGAAAACAATCCAATTGCCCAAAGCTCCAGGAAGTTGATCGCAAGATTTCGATAGCAACCAAGTCCACTGCATGGACGGGTTACCCAGCCCAGCATCCTCCAAATGACGGGAAAGAGACTTCCTGGGCAGATATGCCATGGACAACCTACTCCTGTGCGACAACCCGTTCACTTTTTTTTAGGGACCAGATGGACTTGTCGTATGTCAACATAATGTTTAGTTTTAAAGGTTTGGCGTGGAACTAGGCAAATAGGACTGTCTCAAAGGGAGCTACCATCAGGCCCAAGACTGTCATGCAAAAGCCGAGAGTCTGCATTTTTTCCTGTGGAAAGGACACTCTAGTCTGAAACGTGTGCAGGACTAGACCCAGATCCAAATAATAAGTTGGTTCCAGCGACGATTTGTAAAGTTTCAGGACCTACCCAAACCGATCTGTCACGGAGTGAAAGATACAAACCTAGATTGTACTATTTGTTCACTCAGTAGGAGGTTGTCTAAGTATGCCACAATTAGCAGGGCTAATACATTTGTAACCTTAAGAGGTGCTGTCAAGATGCCGATGGGCAGTGCCATGAGCTGGTAGGGTAGGGATGTTCTGTAAAAATGTGGAGATATAGGCACATCATCCTTGATGTCCATAGAAGCCAGTATATTTCCCTAATGATTGGAAGGTGAAGACAGGTTTGATGGATTTTGTGTGGAATTTCTGGGCTTCAGAGATGACTTTTAAAAGCTTTTAGATACAAGATGGGGGCAGATGCCCCCTTTGAGTTTGGGAATGGTGAACAAGTTGGAGAAAATCACTGACACTTTCCATCCCAGGAAGTAAAGCCATGACTGCTTGATCCAGAAGACCTAAGAAGGCCCAGTGGAGATCTGCTAATCTTTGTGGTGATACAGGAAGGTTGGAACTGAGAAACTGAGGAATGGGCAGGGAGTAAAATTCCAGTTTGTAGCTCTGGGATACAAACTTCTGCACCCAAGCATCAGAAATGCAAGTTGTCCTAGCGTCTCCAAAGGTTAGCAAATGTCCCCTGACTCTAGAAAGTTAAGAGGGTGGAATAGTAAGTGGTTGGGTAATTCAGGACACCGCCAGACCCAGTTTACGTTTGCACAAAATACTTATCAAATGGATGCCAAGCTAATTAGTGCTTGGAGGCAGCAAACTGCTTATAAGGATGTTTAGAGTCTCTGTAGAGGGAGTAAGCTGAGTGCCCCAGCTTTAGTAGTGTGTGAGCTTGGGGTACATAGTACAGCAGGACTGTCCCATCTATTCTAGAATCAGACATATGTTGCTGCTGCATGATGTTAAGGTGATGTATAGACTCGGGGTAAAAGGCAAGGTCTGGGCAGCTGGGTGCAGATGATGGATAGAAGACCACAAGTGACCAAAGTCATTGTAGGTGGGCAGCAGGAACTAATCTTGCAAGCAGAAGCAGCAGTGGGCAGAGATGCTTCCTAGACACTGTATGAAGTTAAAGTAGTTGTAAAGCCTTAAGGTTTTTCACCTTAATGCATTCTATGCATCAAGGTGAACAACCTTCTGTGCTGCAAAGCCCTTCCCCCTTTTTTCTTACCTGAGCCCAATCTGATCCATCTATGTGCACAAGTGCAGCGGCTCCAGCTGCTGTCTCTCTCATCATTGGACAGATTGCTAGCTGCTGTCAATCAAAACCAGTGACATGGGAGGGGGCGGGGACGAGTCCCGCTGTCTATGTCAATAGATGCAGCAGTGAGTGCGCACAGGTGTCTCGTGGAAAGCGGCTTTCCATGGGGGTACCCAATGAAGAGGAGGAGCTTGGAGCGTCAGCGGGGACCCCAGAAGAAGAGGATCAGGGCTGCTCTGTGCAAAAGCATTGCACAGGGCAGGTAAGCATAGACATGTTTGTTATTTAATACAAAAAAAAGCTTTACAACCACTTGAATGCAAAATTTAAGAATAAAAATGTGCTGGCAAAAAAATAGGTTGGTCTTTTAACATAGCAGACCTACAGAAAAGAAATCAGCCGCGATTCAGATACATTGTCGTATCTTTGAGCGGGCGTAACTCATCTCCTATGCGCTACGCCGACGTAACATTGAGAGGCAAGTACTGTATTCAGAAAGAACTTGCTCCCAAAGTTACGTTGGCGTATAGTAAATGGGCCAGCGTAAGCCCGCGTAATTCAAAGTAGCAAGGCAGTGGGCGTGTTGTATTGTAATGAAGCGTGACCCCATGTAAATGCATGGCCGATCGAACGGCGCATGCTCAGAGTCACGTCGCAAATACTCCCTAAGATACGTCGGCACAATGCTTTGTCGACGTGAATGTAACACACGCCCAGCCCCATTCACATACGACTTGCGCAAACAACGTAAAATACGACGCTGTTCCGACGTCCATACCTTAACATGACTTACCCCTGCTTTATGAGGGGGTAAACGTACGCCGGACCGATGCCTTACGTAAACGGCGTAGCTAAATCCGACGGGCGCAAGTACGTTTCTGAATCGGCGTATCTAGGTCATTTGCATATTCAACGCGTAAATGTACGGAAGCGCCCCTAGCGGCCAGCGTAAATATGCACCCAAGATACGACGGCGTAGGAGACTTGCGTCGGTCGTATCTTGGCCAAATTCAGGCGTAACTGCCTTTTATGAATCGGCGCATAGATACGACGGCGCTCATTTGGACTTACGACGGCGTATCTGGAGATATGCCGTCGTAAGTCCTTTCTGAATCCGGGCCATCCATTCTCCTGGAAAACTAGCAAAAAATTGAGGAATCGTGGTAGTAGGGAGGATTATTCTGGGCTGGCCAACTACTTTTTTTTAGTTTGTTAGCGTCTTGTAGGTTTAGCGATATAAGCCAAAGGTGAGAGCCTTCCTGGGCCCTTCAGCGGACGAGACAGAAAGCAGATCAAAGCATCTTCGTGTCAAGTCAAAGCATTTGACCTTTAACTTGCTTCTGAGTTTGCCATGTGCATATCCTTTAATGTGGATATTATGTGCGTCAATATATATGTTACTTCCATCTGATCAGGTTAGAATAATACAGTGGAGAATCTCAGTGGTCTCTGCTACTACAGTGATCCTCACTTTCTTTGGGATACCATCCCTGCCATTCCTCTCTACTCGTCCAATCAGAGAAGCTTTGTATGCAAAGTGTTCTCTGAATGGCACTTGTGCCAAGCAAGCAACTCTCTGTGAATACCATGCAGTAGGGGGATTTACTGCTTCCACGAACATTGGTCAGATATGAAATATGCATTTCTACATTGGTCCAACCTGGGCCAACTATGAAAAAAAAAAACCATACCTTGAATTCAGCTTTAAAATCTAATATTAATGCTGACATTGCTGACTGTCTGAAATGCTGGTTATGTCAAAGCTTTCGGTCACTGGCTCAGGAAAACCATGCAGATCAGGTAACCCATTTGACTTTGCCTTTTAATAGCTGAATACTTGCGTTGGACCATTGAGTTTTGAGTCCAGAGACAGCGAGGTAGCTAACATTTTCAGAAGTTGTACAGCTGCAATAACCTGTGTATTTTGCTTTTGACAAAATAATTATTCACTGGATTCATTTGTTCCTACACACTTGTTTGACGTTGAACAGTTGCCATAAGACCCCTCCGTGTACTGAGAAGAGGTGCCGCCGAAGACACACTAACCTAATGCCTCGTTTCCACTCCACTGAACGGAACGGTTCGGGTCAGAAAATTTGGAACGGTTAGAATGAACCTGTCTATTCTCGTGAGCGTTTCCACTGCAAATCGAACCGTCAGGGACCATACAGGATTTAGAAAAAATGCCTAGCGCGTCCACCAATCAGTGGAATGTATTGCATCTCCGCCCTAATGGAACCGTTCCATTTTCTATGGCCCCACATCTGAAGCAGGACCCAGAATGGTCCGGTACAGTTCGGTTTTATGGCACACTTTCATAATGGAAACGCCCAAAATAGCGTACCGAACCGATCTGTTCAGTGGAAACGAGGCATATTTGTACCTGCCAGTCATACGTAATCAAAGTCACACTGAAGTCACCATTACAACAGCTTCTAGAATGATAGCAATGAAAATGATAACTTTAGGTCACTGAAGCACCCCTGCTGCTGAAAATGCCCCTTATACAATCTTTATTCTGTTGCTGTGCAAGGCCACCCCAGTGATCTTTTCTTCTAAGATACGTTCTGGGGTCAGATGCCTGGTTACATGCTGTAATCTGTGGTCGGTCCCACCATCCTCTAAACCAGGCATATGCAATTAGCGGACCTCCAGCTGTTGTAAAACTACAAGTCCCATCATGCCTCTGGATGTCCTGTTTGTGGCTGTCAGAATCTTGCAATGCCTCATGGGACTTGTAGTTCTGCAACAGCTGGAGGTCTGCTAATTGCATATCCCTGCTCTAAACCATGGGTCTTCAAACTATGGCCCTCCAGTTGTTCAGGAACTACAATTCCCATCATGCCTAGTCATGTCTGTGAATGTCAGTTTTACAGTGCCTCATGGGATGTGTAGTTCCGCAACAGCTGGAGGGCCGTAGTTTGAGGATCCATCCTCTAAACCCTACAATACGTAGTAGTGACAATGGAGCCTGTGGGAGGAATCGCAGAGCATATTGAGGGACACGAACATCGGACACACTTGGAAATGCATGTGAAGTCTGGAGTTCCTTTGGGCGTCTTTGCACAGCAACAGAGCGAAGATTCTAATAAATAGCGCCAGGACAGGCAAGTATAATTTAGTGACTTCTTTTAAAGGAGTATTTTAATTTTCAGCACCAGGATTGCTTTAAATTCCACAAACTCACATATATGAGCAGTATTTTTATTCTCTCGGTTTCATCCACTCTGCTGCGTTTATTATTCCTGACCTGCTTATTCTGTGCTTTTAGGGCTACGATATTCACATCACCCCCAGTGTCAAGCCAGATCCCGAGTCGATGAAGGATATAGTTTGCTGCAGCGGGGCAAATTTCCTTCCCAAGATGCCCCGGACATTTAAGGTAACTGTGAGACTTTTTATTTATTTTAGTCATCCCAAGATGCTTTCCCTGACTTGTTCATTCCCCGACTTAGTTGGGGTTGGCGGTACACTTTGGTGGGGGTGGGTCAGCCACACCCTGTGACCTCTGGGAACCTGCCTTCTGACCTCTGGGGGAGGTCCCTGTTCCAATTCCTGAGTCCTAGCCTTATTCTTCAATGGGAAACCCTAACCCTGTAGCTTTTCAGATTGTATAACGCATACATCTTCATGAATTTTACCTTCTAGGAGAAGTGCGTCATTGTGTCGTGCCCAGAAGATGCAGCGCGGTGCAAGTCGGTGCCATCGAAAATACCAGTTACTACAGCCGAGTTTATTCTAAGCGGGATATTGCGCCAGGAAGTCAATCCAAGCGCCTACTTGTTGAGCAGTGAAATGGAGGAGGACAATGCACCAGCTCCCGCCAAACGTAGACGCTGAGTTTGTATGAGGGACGGTCCTTTTAATAGGGAATGTAATTTTCTCTAATAAGCAGTGTAGATAAATGCTCCAGTTGAATAATATTACCTTTTGCTTTCATTATGTAAATTCAATCATGGAGCCTTCTGTGTGAGAAGCTGGCATTCCTTGACTTGTGTGTTATGCTGTTGTTCTGGGGTAAATCAGCCTAATCTGCGCATAGTTGCTGCCTTGCAATTATTGCTAGACATGTAATGGCTTCTTCCGTCAGAGCCTTTCACACAGGCATTTAAAGGGGTGTTCCAGGCATTTTTTGTGTTTTATTAAAAGTCAGCAGCTACAAAAAGTGTAGCTGCTGGCTTTTAATAAACACACACTCACCTGCTCCATGTTCCAGCGACGCGCCGACCGGGGCTCCGCTCCTCTCCCCCCCTCCCCGGCCGGCGTCTTCATCCTAAGTGTTGGCACCCGGCCGTGACAGCTTTCGGCTTCACGGCCGGGCACCCGCTGCGCTCTCTTCTCATTGGACAGGCGATCGCATGGGACCTGTCATGTGTCCCAGGCGATCGCCTACCGCAGCCCCTCCCTGTAGGCGATTAAGCTATTCGCCTACGATGCCCCTCGGAGGAAGTGCTGAAGCCCCCCACTAACCCCCCAAAAAAATTACATGCCAAATGTGGCATGTAAGGGGGCGAGGAGTGGGTTAAGCGGAAGTTCCAATTTTGGGTGGAACTCCGCTTTAAGGATCTCGGCTTTTCCAGCCACTGAAAGCCAGTACATGTTCAAAGTGCCTGAAGGGAATTTGTTTTTTTTTTGGTTCAAGAACTCCCCATCGTTGTATCCTTTGTAGTCACTGATTTGTGCAGCAGTGCTTTCTGTCCATTGGCATTCACTGCCTAAGTTTATGTAGCCTTACTGTATCATAGTGTGAATAAGTACATTCTTAAAGATTCAGGCAAATAAAAAATAGGAAAGCTCCCATCTGATCCCAGGGTTAGGATTGACATAAATCAAAGAATGAGGACCGCTCTTCTTTGTTTTTCAACCTTGGTAATAGATGAGTGCTTGTAGTGGCAGTAGAGGATGGCACAGAGCATATCACACTCAAATGATGAGAAGTCACCAGCACTATGTTACAAACATACGCTCTTTTTTGGTGCAGCGTCACAGTAGTCAAATAAGTCAAAGTTTCGGGGCTGCGCTGGGCTGAGTCCCTTCTTCAATTCTTGGACACCACAGCGGGTACCATCCATAAATACGTTTGTTTATAAAATGTCATGGCAAAAGTTGCATATAAAAAAAAAAAAAGTATTGGTGCCCTCTAGACCCTCCCTGTACATTTTTCTGTCTTTCTTTCTGGTACCATTGTCTCTGGTGACACCCATCCACCTATACTGTGGATAGCACCACCTATTCTAATTCTAATGAGTGGGATTCCCAAGATCTACCAAATTTTTCTTTTTACCCCCCCTCTTAAATTGACAGTGTCCCTAGTGATGTCATGGTGGCATAATCCCTGGAAAAAAACACACTACAGTGCTACATATTGCAAGTTGCCGCTAAGTCTTGAGGAAGGGACCCTGCATGGCCCCCGAAGCGGTCCTTATTTGACTAATGTGACATTGCATTATTGGGTGAGTGTACATATTTGCAACTGGGTGCTGGTGACATCTCATCCTTTTACTAGGGTTAGGATTAACCCATTATGGCTGTGAGTGGCTGCACATATGCAGACTAAGTTTTTTTTTTTTTTTTTTAAGGACATTCTAGACCAGTAAGGCAACCTGCAGTAGTGATGTTTGTAGCAGAGCAATACTTGGCTTCTAGAATGGAGGAACATGGGCAAATCTTAGCAGTACAATTGTGTTTCTATAATCACTAGCGATTATTTGCCGCAGAACAGTCGGATGCTAAACATGATGGAACAAAGTAGCATGTAGTTGCAGCAAATCACACACAGTTGCAAGATCAATCGCCACTATTGTGTATTTTACATAATTGGGATCCATTTGTTTTATCAGTGTAATGAATAAAGGAAAACTCCAGGCGAGTGCTGTCCTCCTAAGCCCCTGCCATATGGCCACCCCCCAGTACAATTTTATGCTTTTAGTTTTTTCTTTTTTTTTTCCTTTACGTCCTCTGGCCTGCTGGGCCTTGACTCAACCCAGGAGACAGGTGACATCTTGTGGCCAAAAAGAGGTACTTTTGGGGGGCAGCTTTAAAATGAAGAGTGAATATCGCCTAAGCTGCATCTTCTTTTTTTTAAAAACATGAGTAAAATTAGAAAAAAAAAAAAAAATGATCCTGGAGTTTGGCTTTATTCACTAGCGATTTTAGTACTGTGGTTGCAATTACCAAAGACTCTGCTGCACCTGTAGTTTAATTGTTCTTAATTGCCAAGTTTATAACAAAAGATGAAGCATCAAAATTGTACCTGGTCAAACACAAAGGGGAAATATTTATAAAAAAAAAAATGTATGGCCCGTAGCAACCGGATCACAGCTGTCATTTTTCCCATTAAACACTAATGGTAACTGGCGTGTGGTTGCTATTGGCTGTAGACATCTTTCATTCCCTTGTTTAAAACAATAAACATCATTATTTGTCATGTCCTATTTTGTAGATTTTCAATATCTGAAGCAGCTCTGTGTGTATTGTTCTTAATCTTTGCCTGTATATAAAGCAGAGCCCTGTGTACATAATAAAAATGATGTATTTTTTGCTTTTTGTTCCTTTTTTCTTTCAAATTGCTTAATTTAAAACACTGCATTTATCTTCACACCTTTCCTTGTGTATTTTCATGTCAACATGTGTTTGGCTGCATGTACCCTTCTTGCACCTTTCTTCTTGACCTAAGTGGTGTAACCACTTTCTGCCCAGTCAATGTATATAAATGACCAGGCAAATGCTATCTAGTTATGGGAGGACATATCTGTACTGCCTTCCAGGAGTGTGTGCCCCCTGGGGCGTGATATGGGATTGTTGTGTCTGCCAGATGCAGTGGATCACTGATCATGGCACCGGGCTGCTGAGATTGGTCACAGCAATCACATGGTACCAGGGCCAATCATAGCAATCCGTTACAGTAAGTAGTAAACAAGGCTATCGTTCATGATGCCTTGCTTACTACTGTGTGATCTCAGTGATTGGTCACAGCAATCATATGGTGCCAGGGCCAATCACAGTGGCTCTATACCATGTACTAGGTGTGACCAATCACAACAGTAAACAAAGGTTTCATGAATGAAACATTTGAACAGTGTTACTGATTGCCTATTACTGTATAAGCAATCGGAGTGTAAAGGGGGGGGGGGGTGGAATCCCTGATAAGTTTTAATCCCAGAGTAGTACAGTGTCATGATAGTGACAATATATAATAAAAAAAAGAAAGTGTACTTTCCATCACAAGAAGCAGTGCAATGTCACTATAGTGACCATGTACCGCTGTGGCAGTGACCACGTACAATGGCTGGCTGTTCTGATATCACTTTATGCCAGCCATTATCTCTGATCACCGTCACAGCAGTTCAATGTCACCAGACCAGTGCTGCCAGTTGGTGTCCCTAATCACCTCCACACCAGTTATAGTGTTGCCTCTGCCTGTACTAACCCTGGCCTGTTTATTGATCATGTTTTTGCCTGTTGCCTGAACTGATTCTTTGCCTGTTTGCTGACCATGCCTGCGGCATGAACTGACCCCCATCTGTACATCCCACTGACTATGTTCCTGCAAGACACCAAGCCAATAAACATGGCATTCCTGGGGGCAGTGATGTACCAGTAGGCTAGGCTTGGCTTATAAGAACTTTAGAAAATATCTTGGAGAGTTTGCTTTCCAAATAGGGGTATTTTTTTTGGGTGTTGCCACTGTCCAATGTGTTAGTTAGTCAGGAAATAATGTGTAATTTATGCTCCTTGAAAGACCAAAGGTGCTCCTTGGATTTTTGTTGGCCTCTCTGCATATCTAGGCTTTGAAAAATTCTCACACATGTGGTATCCACATACTTGGGAGGCATAGCAGAATGTGTTTTGGAGTCTAATGCTAAAGATTTATATTCTGTGTGTGAGAAATAACTAGTTTAATAGCAACTTTTGTAGAAAAATAAAAAAAAAAATCTTAATTTCCAAAATTGTGACAAAAACTAAATTACAATTTTAAAAAACGTACCATCGCGCATTTAGTAAAAACCTTGGACTGCCTAATTTTCCAAAAACAAAGGGGGTCATTTGGGGGGTATTTGTACTGTCTTTGCCTATTTCATTTCTTGAGACACTTAAATGCAATCTGTACATCAGGCTTGATCAATGTATGAATATTATATATATATTCAATTACTTTCACACAGACTGCATAATTTACACTAATTTGGGTTATTTTTGCCAAAGAAATGTAGCTGAAAGACAACCGTGTTCTGTTTTTTTTTTTTTTTTTTCAAAATGTTTAGTATTTTATATGGCAAAACAATTAAAAAAAAAAACCAGTGGCAATTACCACTGAGAAAAAACTCTAAAGGAAAAAAGAAAAAATGAAATTTTTATATGGGTACAGTGTTACATGACTAATTGTCATTCAAAGTGTCATAGTGCTGAAAATTGGCCTGGACAGGAGGGGGGTGAAAATATCTGAATCCCTGATCACTTTTACCCCCCAGAGTAGTACAGTGTCACTATAGTGACAAAATGTAATAAAAAAATAAAAAATTATACTTACTGTCACAAGAACCAGTGCAATTTCACTATAGTGACCTTATACTGCTGTGGCAGTGACCATGTACAATAGCTGGCTGTTCTGATATCACTTTATGCCAGCCATTATCTCTGATCACTGCCACCAGACCAGTGCTGCCAGTCGGTGTCCATAATCACCACCAAATATGTTGTTCCTGATCGCCGCCACACCAGTTATAGTGTTGTCTGCAACACTAATATTCATTTTATATGGCAAAACAATAAGCAAAAAATCCTACTCTACTCCATGAGTTTTGTAGCAAGTCATGCATACAACCAAGAAATGGAGCGGCGGGGAGTACACCTGATCCTGTGTTGTACTTAAAGATATGGAATTCGCTTATAAGTCAAAATTCCTCATCTTAAAAGGATAAGTTCACCTTTGTTCAAGTATTATTTTATCTTATCTTATAGCATTGATGCATTGCAAAAATATCAAAGTTTTCCATTAAATCTACAGACACTTACATCACTTGTCCTCATCCATGTTTCCAAACATTGTCCAGGAAGTAAGGCAATTACTAATGGATGACACAGGAAGGTGTGGACCAGATGACCTCATTAGCATACACCCTGCATCATCCACCCTCCTACCTCCAGGTGCATGTTTTTAAATGAAATGCAATCAGGGATCGCGCAATCTCCCTAAATACACAATCAGATTGCATAGTGTATGGTCATCTTTATGCGAGTACATAGGAGGGAGTGGACAGAAACACTCAGCTGTCGAGCCCCGTTTGCATCTCTGCATAGTGGGAACTCGCATTCCCACATCCACATGGGCTGCCCTACTACATGCAGCAATCGCCCCAAAGAGGCTTGAGAGCCAGATGTGAATGGAGCCTCATTGCTCTTGTGTAAACGCACCAATTTCACATCTAGCATGGTGGGAGCGCACATTTTGTGGCTCATCTTTCCTGTGACACGCATAGGGCAGCCTGATGATTTCAATGGGTTGCACTATATGTGGCTCATGGGATGATTTGTGGGTTGCATTTTTTATTTTTTTTTCCTGTCTACTCTCCCCTATGTACTTGTATAAAGATGGCCGTACACTATGCAATCTGATTGTGTATTTAGGGAGAAGGGTGATTGATTGCATTTCTTTTAAAAAACATGAAGCTGGGAACAGGTGGGTAAGAGGGTGAACAATACACTGAACGGGCTCAACCGGCCCATGCACAGAAGCCCTCAGGTTCATGAATATAGAAATAAAAAAAATTGCATATTTAAATAAATAAATACCATGGTCTTTATTTGTGACTTAAATCTCTATAAAAGGTTTTGTCCATTACAAATCTCGGAGAGAAAAAAAAATAAGTATTTACATACACCTTATTTACAAGCAGTTAAACTTCATTCTAAGGCTGCAAACAATGTTAAAGCCTAAATGAACAGGAATTTATGCATTTTAAAAATGTGCTGGCTTATAAGGGTTAAGTCCAAGGAGGTGTGCGCCACCTCCTAGACACATCTTATTTACATTTTACACTTTGACATTGTGCTGGGAGTACAGCTAATGTTATACTGCAGGGATATGCAATTAGTGGACCTCCAGCTGTTGCAGAACTACAAATTCCATGAGGCATAGCAAGACTGACCGCCACACGCATTAGAGCAGGGTCTTCAAACTACGGCCCTCCAGTTGTTCAGGAACTACAATTCCCATCATGCCTAGTCATATCTGTGAATGTCAGAGTTTTATAATGCCTCATGGGATGTGTAGGCAACAGCTGGAGGGCTGTAGTTTGAGGATCCCTGCATTAGAGGCATGATGGGACTTGTAGTTTTGCAACAGCTGGAGGTCCGCCAATTGCATATCCCTGTTATACTATATGTCCAGTACTCCACCACTTGATTTTTGGGCCATGCAGCCTATGCCCCATAGCCAAAACAGGCAGAGAAAGGAAACACCTCCAAAAGAGAGAGAATCTGTGGTTGTCAGCAAAATCAGTGTCCCCATCGGAAGATTACCCTGTTGCAGGCTTCAGCTTGTATAAGAGCAGAGTGAATGTGAATAGCAAGCTTCAAGCAGCTTTCTCTAAGCCTTCAACTCCTATTTGAAAATGTTTTACACAGATCTTAACAGCAGTGCAGATTGTCACTTTTAACAAGTTTCAGGAAGTGCTGAAGCCTGCTAGCAGCTTGTTTAAAATGACAATCAGCACGTGCATTAGGCACCGTGTTCAACATATTCAAACTGGAGTTTAGGGGTGTATTAAAAATCTTTAAAGCTTGTGAAAGCTCCATAAAAGCTTTCTGTTCACACTACCCTTACACAAGCTGAATCCCGAGTGAAACAGGCCTCCCTGTTCTAGGGACCGGCAAAAATGTGGGATTTTCTTTCACTCCCACCTTTTAGCCATCACGGTAAAGGCCAAAAAAAAAGGGAGGTGAATCTCCCCAACGGCGACACAGAAAGCGCTCCACTCTATCCAAAACGTAAAAAAAAGCTTTCGTTATACTCCAAGCTGGTCATTTCTTTGTCAGTGAAATACTCTACTTCCATCTTTGGTTGATTGGTCCTAAAACATACTTACTGTAGGCACAAGAGAATGATAATCAGGTGTTGGCGTTCTGGATTATTTAATGTAAACGTTTGCTGGCCTTATACCTGCTAAATGGGTCTTGCTGACTCAGTTATGTAAATTTCTAATTCCAGCAAGCATTTCCGCTTAATTGACTTTGAAATTCTATGATCACAACATACACTTTCATTTCATAATATCAGCATTGTATAACGCAACAACCAAAATGATTTTTGACCATCCCACATCTCCTTGCATGTTGTGAGTGCTGCCTGCCTGCTGACCTTCTCTTCCCACAACTTCCTGGGTTCCCTCCATGCTTTACAGCTTCTCCTCTTCTGTTTACTTTCAATTTCATATCCCATGATACCTTGCTGTCTGCAAGCAGTGCTTCCTGTACTAACTCCACCTCCTTAAACTCCTCCTCTAAGCACCTCTGTAGTATAGAAGGCAGGCTCTATGAAATGTGTGACACACCAGTGCCTACCCACATGGCATAGTGATTATGTGTCACAGAATTCAAAGTAGTAACTGTGGGGATCTTCACAAAGTTTACAGATTTCCAGATCAGATTATTAGGCAATAAATAATTGAAATACAATGTGCAAATTAATCTGTGATTTTGACTATAAAAACGCAATAGTGCAACACACTGATGACATGGCTGGATTTGTAGCTCAGAGCCTTCTAATTGATATATTAATTCTGATTGGTTGGGTTTGGTTGCTGTATAATGCACATTGATCCTTGCTTTAATGAGAGACATTCCAGACAAAATCTACAAATTTTGCACTTAAAATAAATGTCCCGAGACCAATATGTAGGCTGCCTTTGTCTACTGCCTGGCCCCGTCTAGCTTCAGTACTTGAGTCACTGACCTGGAACTAGCATGTTGTATGCAAAGATAGAACTGTTCTGTGTCAGGACTACAAATATCTTTGCTACTGGATCTGTGCGACAGCCAGGCAACTAGCATTTTCAGGAAAGTCAGCAAGGCTAGCTTACATATTACTCCCAGTATAGATCTAATTTTAAATAATCCCAATATCCCTAAGTTAGTAAGCTTCTTTTTGATCACCCTGCATATGAATCAACCATCTTGTGCATAAATGACACTCTTATAACATTACATATGCTGCCCCCTGGTGGCTACATCGGTTCTTCATCCTCATCTTCATTATAAACATCCTCTTTAAGCAGAGCAGCTCCGAGGCTCTGCAGGTTTGCCAACATATTGGAAAGAGATTCTGATAAATAAGAAAAAAAAAACATATTTTGTAAGCACAAACCATCATTAGACATGTCTTTTTTTAAATCAGCTTTCCCTGCTGTGAACTACACAACCCCTCCTCTCCACGTAATGTAGGTGAAGTGCAGTGGAATATTTGTAGTCCAAATCAGGAGAGCAGCCTAGGATGACATTACTGTTCTTCCATGGATACAATACAGTATGCGAGTGTCATCACCCTAGGACAGGAAGCCGATTACTGGCAAGATCACAAGACGCAAAACAGGAAAGCTGCAATATATTCATTTTTTTGTGTTAATATACAGCCAGAGTTTAGGTAGTAAGCTATGCTTGGAGTGAAGTGTCTTTACTTAGGTAGGGAAGGTAAAGTAGATGAGTTTGGATCATTACACCATCATTTTACAGGAGCCATTTATTAAAGTACAGTACAGAGATGCAATAACTTTCCCTGGGTATGTTGTGCCTTTTTAGTGATCATTATGCTAAAGTTTCATAGGTGTGTGCAGCCTATTGCATTAGAGTGTGCGACCCAGAGCACAAACACATGTGTATATTAGAAGAGCAGAGATTGGCGCCGGCAGAGCAGAGATTGGCGCCGGCAGAGCAGAGATTGGCGCCGGCAGAGCAGAGATTGGCGCCGGCAGAGCAGAGATTGGCGCCGGCAGAGCAGAGATTGGCGCCGGCAGAGCAGAGATTGGCGCCGGCAGAGCAGAGATTGGCGCCGGCAGAGCAGAGATTGGCGCCGGCAGAGCAGAGATTGGCGCCGGCAGAGCAGAGATTGGCGCCGGCATTTTTTATTTCCTTTTTATTTATTTTTGCAATATGATTTTTTTATTTTTACAATCTTTTAGGAGCCCCACTGGGGGGGGCTTTAGTCAAGGGTCTAAACAGAGAAAGGAACCGAGGACAGAGCTTACCCGGTCCCTTTTTCTGCAGCCTCAGCTGCACTGGACTGAGGCAGAATGGGAAGTGCTCTTTGCTGAGTGGCTTCCTGTTCATGCATTGTTTACTATGCTTCAGTTAAGAATGACCACAGGAGCTAGCGCTACAGATCACTGTGTTCATTCAGCATCCTGAAACATCCCCTGCAGCAGCCAGCGGGAGAGGAGGGAAGCTGGCAGCACTGCGGGGGAGAGACAGGAGATGTCAGGAAAGCAAGGGGAATTGGCACCACAGAGGGCGATTAGGGTGTGCACGCCTATGTAACGTTTCATTATGCTTATCATTGAGAGTGCTGGCAATAACATTCTCTGGTGAAACCTTAAGGCCTAGAGTTGTAGGAAGCCTTCATTAGGAAGTTCATCCCATGTGCCCAATAGGGTATGAAAGAATGGAGAATTCACCTTTAGTTCCTGTTGCTCCGATAGTCCCTGAAGCACATGCTGGCCCCTGTCCTTTCTCAGTGTGGGTATCCAGAGACTGGATTGCAACTGTCCGGTTTTTCTGGTACGTGGCAAATAATCCCTCCTGCCGAAGTGTGGCCTGGAAGGAAAACCACACCACATTCAAAGTCAAAATAAAAAAAGTGGGCAAGGACAAGATTGCTAGTAAGTAGCAAGCCTGAAGAATAAAATTAATTTAAGTTTTTTACAGGCATGAGATTAAAAAAGAAACAATGATTTTTCCAGAACTAGCAAACTTACAATCATGAGGTTTTTGTCCCTTTCAGCATCCCGTAACTGCCGGGTTAGCTGCTCCTGGCGCACTCGTGTGGCATCTTCTAGCGTGTGCATCGTTTCTTGACTCCGATTCCTCTCCCGCTGCATCTGGCGCTCTGTTTGCCGAAGTGCCACAACTAGGAGAATGCAATATGAGAATTACTATACAAAATATATAGAAGTATTACTATAAATACTATAGAAGTGTTTGGGCAAAAAGCATAATTAGCCTGGAGAGGTGGTAGATTATGCCCTGTACATGGGAACTATTCATATGCAATATGACCACATAACCAGATTGGCATTTTAAAGAAACTGAACTTCTTTCTCATCCATTACGGAAACAGGCTATGATAGGTAGGGAGACCGCCGCTCCAGGTGAGCACAGGCAGATAATGCATAGAATTAAGCAGGTGGGAGAATGGATGGACAGCCGCACTCCAAAAAGTCTTGTTGAAAAAAGACGTGCTCTTTATTGTAAAAAGGAAAAAAAGGCACAGCACACAACAGCATACAGTGGGATAGACAGCTGACGCGTTTCGCATTAACAACTAATGCTTAGTCAAACAGGCTATACTGCCACCTACAGGAAGATTGGACACTGCAAACGAAAAAAAAAAAAGGATTTTTGTACTCACCGTAAAATCCATTTCTCTGAGTTCATAGACGGACACAGCATCCTTTGACCTTAGGGTTATGCTTCTTCCTACCAGGAGATTTAGGCAGAATTCTTACAGCACTTAAGGTGTTAAAAACTTTCCTTCATGCCGCTCCTCCCAGGGGGCGTGGCTCCCCCAGGCATAACCCACACCCTGCTCCAGCAGCTTCAGTTCGTAACAAGCAGTACAAACCAAGGAGGGGTGGGTGCTGTGTCCGTCTATGAACTCAGAGAAATGGATTTTACGGTGAGTACAAAAATCCTTTTTTCTCTTTCGTTCATAGACGGACACAGCAGCCTTTAACCTTAGGGACGTCCCCAAGCAGTGTCAAAAAAAACGAGGGGTGGGAAAAAACCACACAGCAAACAACAGGTTGCACCCCAAACAAAACCGGAGTCACTCAACGGAGGAACTCCAACCTTAAACTGCCGCCTGTAACACCCTGCGGCCGAATGAGGCATCAGAAGATGCACTCACATCCACCTTATAAAACTTTGAAAAAGTGTGGACCGACGACCAGGTCGCAGCCTTACACACCTGTAACACAGAGGCTTGGTGTCGGAAAGCCCAGGAGGCTCCGATCGCCCTGGTCGAATGCGCCCTGACCCGAAAGGGAGGCGCCCGCCCCTTCAGGGCGTAGGCCTGAAGCACAACCTGTCGGATCCACCTGGAAATGGTGGCCGACGAGACTGCCAGGCCCTTACTGGGACCGGACACAGACACGAACAGCGAATCCGACTTCCGGAACGGAGCTGTCGCCGACAAGTAAACTCGAAGGGCCCGAACCACATCCAGAGAATGTAAAACGGCTTCCTTCGGGTTCTTCGGCTGAGGACATAACGATGGAACAACAATGTCCTCGTTAATGTGAAAGGCCGAAACGACTTTCGGAAGAAAAGAAGGTCGCGGGCGCAGCACCGCCTTATCCTGATGGATGACCAAGTAGGGGGCCTTGCAAGACAGGGCCGCCAGTTCAGACACTCGTCTGATAGAGGTAATAGCTACCAGAAAGACCACCTTCTGCGACAAAGTCAGCAAGGGGATCTCCCGAATGTCCTCAAAGGGGGCACGCTGAAGCGCCGAGAGGACCAAGTTCAAGTCCCAAGAAGGTAGCGGAGGGCGCACCGGGGGGGCCACATGCCGGACCCCCTGCACAAACGTGCAAACCAAAGAGTGCGCTGCCACGGGACGCTGAAAATAAACAGCCAGAGCAGAAATCTGACTCTTGATCGTGCTCAAGGCAAGAGCCTGGTCCACTCCCCGCTGTAGGAACAGCAGGATCCGGGACACCACGTAAGTACGGGGGTGCCACTTCATCTCCTCACACATAGAGATGTATGCTTTCCATGTACGATGGTAAATTTTTCGAGAAGTGGACTTCCGTGCACGCATCATGGTAGAGATTACCGGGCCCGACAGGCCCCGGTCCTTCAGTACCTGGTTCTCAACAGCCACGCCGTTAAAGCCAGTGACCGTAAAGCAGGATGGAAGATCGGACCCTGAGACAGGAGATCTTCCCTCAGAGGCAGGCGCCAGGGGGCGTCTGCCACCAGACGTACCAGGTCCGCGTACCAAGAGCGACGCGGCCAATCTGGGGCGATCAGGATTGTTGGAATCCCTTCGGCTTCCACCCTGCGCAGCAGGCGGGGTAGGAGCCTTAGAGGAGGGAAGGCGTAAATCAAGTGATATTGACCCCAGGGAGCCACCAACGCGTCTGCCCACGGGTCCCTTGACCTGGCCATAAACCGTGGTACCTTTCCGATTGAGACGGGACGCCAGAAGGTCCACGTCTGGAGTGCCCCATTTTTGGCACAGGATCTGAAACACCTCCGGGTGGAGAGACCACTCCCCTTGATCCAGAGTCGTGCGACTCAGGAAGTCGGCTTGCCAATTCAGAACTCCCGGAATGTAAACCGCCGACAGGGCCGGAACGGACCTTTCGGCCCACCGAAGTATGTGAGCGACCTCCGTCGCCGCGGCCGAGCTCCTTGTGCCGCCCTGATGATTGACGTACGCCACGGCCGTGGCGTTGTCGGACTGGATCCTGACAGGACGGCCCTGCAGCTCCAGGGACCACCTGACAAGGCACAGCTTGATCGCTCGGAGCTCCAGGATATTGATCGGCAGGCGGGACTCCTCCTGAGTCCAGCGCCCCTGGGCTGACTGGGTGCCCCAGACGCCCCCCCAGACGAAGAGGCTGGCATCCGTCGTGACCACTGTCCAGCGGCACGGAAGAAAAGACTTCCCGGACCGAAGCACCGGAGTCGTCAGCCACCATGCCAGGGAAGACTTGGCCAGATGGCTCAACCGAATCTGGCGATCCAGAGAAGATGGGACCCTGTCCCATCGTGACAGAACCTCCTTCTGTAGTACCCTGGTGTGGAATTGGGCATACGGAACCGCCTCGAAGGAGGCCACCATCAGACCCAGAACCCGCATGCAGAAGCGAAGAGACGACCACTTCTGGGTCGACAACTGTCTCACTGCAGATTGCAGGGTCCGCAGTTTTTCCGATGGGAGGAACACTTTTGCCTCCACCGAATCCAAAACCAGCCCCAGGTGTTCCAGCCTCTGGGACGGAACCAACACTGATTTTTTGAGATTCAGAAGCCAGCCGAACTCCTGCAGAGTCCGACACGTGATGGACACGTCCTCCTCTAACTCTGAGCCTGAAGAAGCTCTCAGGAGAAGGTCGTCCAGGTATCCCACGATGGCGATCCCTCGATGCCTTAGCAAGGCCAGGATCGGGGCGAGCACCTTGGTGAACACCCGTGGTGCCGACGCCAGCCCGAACGGGAGGGCCACGAATTGATAGTGGTCCTCCCCGATCGCAAAGCGCAGATACCTGTGGTGGCTTGTGCAAACGGGGACATGCAGGTATGCGTCCATGATGTCCAAGGACGCCATGAAGTCCCCCTGGTGGAGGGCCGCTATGATAGAACGGACCGACTCCATCCTGAATCGCTGCACCTTGACAAAGGAGTTGAGGGCCTTTAGGTCCAGGACAGGGCGAACCCCTCCCTTCTTGGGGACCACGAACAGATTGGAGTAGAACCCCCGAAACCGTTCCAGCGAGGGAACCGGCACAACCACCCCCCTGTCCAGAAGATCCTGGACAGCCCCGGACAGGGCTAGCCGACGATTCGGAGGAAGCTGGAGGTTGGATGGAAAAAATCTGTTTGTGGGACAAGAGAGGAACTCTATCTTGTACCCCGAGGCGACCACCTCGCAAACCCAACGGTCGGTCAGAAGAGAATTCCACCGATCCGCAAAGTCGTGAAGCCGTCCCCCCACCCGAGACCCGGGCAGGGGGCAGACCTTCATGCGGAAGCAGGCTTGTCCGCAGGCTTGTTTGGTTTGTTAAACCAGGGGCGCTTACGCCCGGCAGCAGGGGCTTTTGCACCTTGCGGACCTTTTCCAGCCGTGCTGAGCGCACGAAAAAAACGCTTAGGGGTAGTGAAAGTAGGACCTTGCTTGCGGCGAGGTTCCTTACCCTTCCCCGACTGAGGGAGCAAGGTGCTCTTACCTCCAGTGGCATCCTTAATGATGTCATCCAGGGATGCCCCAAAGAGCCGTCCGCCCTTAAAGGGCAAATCCACCAAGGCCTTTTTCGAAGACTGGTCAGCCGACCAGCACTTCAGCCACATAAGGCGGCGCAGAACCACTGCGTAGACAGAAGCCCTGGAAAGCAAAGGAATCGAATCCATAGCCGCCTCACAGAGAAACTTCTGACCCTGAATCAACTGCTCCGCCAGGTCCCTAGAGGACTCGGAAGCACCTTGGACCTCCAGGTCCTGCAGCAGGAGCTTCGCCCTTTCAGTTAGCGTCTGAGCAACCAGGGCTCCGGCCAGAGCCGGCCTTACCGCCGAACCCACCACCGAGAACAGGGAGCGGGCCACGGCCTCCACTCTCCTATCAGCGGGGTCCTTGAAAGCAGGAGCCCCCTCCACAGGCAACGTAGTAGCCTTACTCAGTCTGGACACAGGAGGGTCCACCGACGGAGGAGTGACCCACTTTATTAAAAAGTCCTCCTCCAGGGGGTAACGGGTAGCAAAGCTTTTAGGAACAGTAAAAGCCTTTTGCGGTGTATCCCATTCCTTATACAACAAATTGTCCAGATAAGGAACACAGGGGAATACCTTAGCGGTACGCGGTGGTTTGCGGAATCCAAAAGGGACTGACACCGCTGGTGTCTCCGCCACATCCTCTAAATGAAGAGTCTCACGTACCGCAGTAATAAGAGCTCCAACAAATTCCTTGTCAGCAGACTCCGCAGCAGAGTCATCCTCGCTGTCCATGTGGGTTAAGCCCGCATCCTCCGACATGACAGAACCAGAAGCCGCAACAGCGTTATCAGATTCTGCGTCAGAGATATCCCCAGAAACAGCCTCCGGGGGGGGGGCGCTTTTTACCCCCCAACCGAGCACTGGCAGCTTCAAACCTGGTGAGAAAAGACTCCAGGACAGCCGACACCGACTCAACAGATGTGGCAGGGGAAGGGGCGCTAAGGGTTAATTCCGGCATTGTGAGGAATGAGGGGCCTGATTCAGGCTCCATATTGCAGCTGCCGTGTCACCCCCACTGCCAATGGCAGGAAAAAAGTCCCCCACAGGTCACCTCCCGGCCGCTAGAGCACAGTATGGGGCCCCCTGAGACTCACCACCCCCCTGGTACAGCGCGGTCTGTGAAGGACAAGTGTGTGCTGAGGAGAAGCTGCAGCGCTGCGTCTGTCCCCTCAGAGGATTTGCGGTCTTTTTCCCCGCCGAAACGGCCACTAGAGGCCGAACTAGTGCTGAAAATGGCGCCGGCCACAAGAAAATGGCCGCCGAATAACACAAGCGCGGTTCCGGCAAAATGGCCGCCATTGCGCAGTTTTAAAAAGACAGTGTACCCAAAAAAGACAGTACACCAAAACAGCACACAGCACACACAAAAATGCCCAGAATGACCACCACAGTACCCTGCAGCAACACAGAACAGCCCCAGCCATACCCAAGTGAAAAAAATGAGCCCCAGGGGAAAAAAAAAACCCTGCACAGCCGTCACCCAAAGGGGGAAGGAGGGAGAGGAATAAGGGAGAGAGGAAAGCAGGGAAAAACCCTTAGTCGACCTCCCAAGGGAAAACATTCCAGCCAGATCACTTACCTGAGTAAGGGGCCACTACTTACCTGTCCTGCGACTACCCGGCTGGAGGTATCCCAGACAGAACCAACGTCCGCGAACGGCATGGTTGTCAGCCAGACACACTGTGACAAGGCCATAGAGACCGGTCATATGTGTGCCCTAGAACCGAAGTTCCCCGGCCGCCCCTGGAGCCACGGGGCCTGTCGTGGACGTCCCAAAGCGGAGCTGAGGGCCGGCACACGCTCGAAGGCCGAACTGGGGGGACTACAAGGGTCGAGGACCCAGCCTGTCACCCAGTCGGCTGTTGATAGAAGAATCGCAGGATTCAAAAATAAAAATAAAATAAAAAAGCGAGGAAAAAACTCGCAAGATGCAAAAAAATTTGCAAGAAAAAACTCCAGAGTCCAGGACTCCAGAGAGAGCCTGACTCTCCTGACGGTTAGGCAGAAACAAACTGAAGCTGCTGGAGCATGGTGTGGGTTATGCCTGGGGGAGCCACGCCCCCTGGGAGGAGCGGCATGAAGGAAAGTTTTTAACACCTTAAGTGCTGTAAGAATTCTGCCTAAATCTCCTGGTAGGAAGAAGCATAACCCCAAGGTCAAAGGATGCTGTGTCCGTCTATGAACGAAAGAGAAAATGTAGGCCAGCCCAGGATAACCCCTTTTACTACCAGCATGTCTCACATTGTTGCTGGTGTTCTAGGAGGCTGAATGTCTTTTGAAACAAAAAAATGAATTTTTCTAGCATAATTTTCTTCATTAGCCAAGATCACCGTCTACCCTCTACAGCAGCCTAGTGTCACGATTCTGTATATGACCCGTGTGACATTGATGGCCTCTGAACCATCGGTCACTGAGATTGTCGGATTCTGAGTTTTTTCATTTTGCCTGCCTTCAAGGAATCACAGGCATCTGCAATTACTCCCAAATTCAGACTTTTGGCCAATACTGATCTGGTGTTTACCAGTCTAAAAGTAGGGGGATCAGCCCGATGCGTCCATCAGTGCTATTCCTGGTTTTGGGTCCTTTAGAGCAGTGGTTCTGTACCCTGGCCTCAAGTAGGAATTTCTCTTAGATAAAATAAAACTGTCCAAAATACCAAGCCATTCTCAAAATTTAAAGCACCTGTGCAAGATAAAGGAAAACCTGCAAACATGGCCTGTTGGGAGGTAATCGAGGACAGGGTTGAGAATCACTGCTTTAGACTTTCTCAGCACACCCACTTTTCTAACCTTTCTTTATGGAGATTGTAAACACGTGCATGTTAGCCTTGTACCCATTTAAAGAGAACTCTGTAATAAAGTGCTCTGCCCCCACTGTAGATCCAGCAGTGTCCCAAAAGCAACTATCATATGGGTTGAGAATGCACTTTAAAAGCTGCTAAACAGTTTGAAGCCCTCTCTAGATCTCTATTCTTCCTAGTGGGCTCCGATTTCCACCCCATCTATGACCTTGCATTGCCAAACCCTAGCTGACTGGGCAAGGTCTTTTAAAGTATATGTTATACCCAACATGTGTCTGTTGTACCATGTACTTTTGTTAAAAAGTATCCTGTTCTCTTTGTATGAAATACCTGGAGATCCTGCCTGTCCCCTGCTTACCCATTGCAAACTGATAACGCTAGGCATTGAAGCACATCCTTCCCAGCGTTGTCAGCTTTCTGGCTGTGCTGGGAGCACAGTCTGCCTGTCCTCCAATGGTCAAAACTTATGTTGACACACTCCACAGCTCTTCACTGGAAAGGTATTGCTGTCTTTACCTCCTGATGACCCCCCACCTCCACCTCTCCAAGCCTCTTAGGCAGTTGAGAATAGAGGTTATGTAACAATAACAAATAAAAAGTAAAAAGGGTACACCACACACACACACTTCATCTTGCTTTTCTATTTTAAAATGATGATGAAGATAATTAAACTATATATCCCACAATCACTGGGTGTCTCAGTCTAATGCTGGTGAGAGCTAATAGTAATTAAATCTGACACAGGCACCAACTGGCAGAGCAATTAAAGATTGCTATATTGGAAGAGATGCATGTTCATCACATTAGCACTCTCACATTTAAGCAGAGACTGCCCAAGTAAAAAAAAAAAAAAAAAAAGGGTAGTCTTTGGTCTCAAAAGATCCAATAGGACTCCATACAAGCTAAAGCAAATAACTCGGAGACGTTTATAGTCGAAGTGACAGCCACAAAAATCAGTACCTTACAGGATAATGTTAAAGGAATGTCCTGAATAGGCTTAAATGTAGGTTTTTGTATTGGGTTTGATTGGGGGCTCAACAGGGGAACAACATGAGCAACCCTTTGAATGAAAGTACAAAATAAAGAATAAGTAGCCCAAGGATGTTGAAAAAGATTAGGTAGGCATATACCTGATCCTTGTTATTGCTAAGGGTTAAACGTTAATCCACCCCTAATTGAAGGAAGGGAAGAACATGACCCATCAAAAAAAAAGACATGTAGGGAAGCCCCAAAGCTTCATACCAATGAAAATAAACCATCATGTACGATGATAGTTGAACTTTCCATCCACCAGTATGTGACAGCATGGAGTGCCTGGAATTGTCACAGGTGAAGATGAGTTATGCTTTTCTATTTAACCACTTAAGGACCGCCTCCTGCAGATATACGTCGGCAGAATGGCACGGCTGAGCACAAGCACGTACCTGTACGTCAGGGGTGTCCAAACTTTTTTCAAAGAGGGCCAGATTTGATTAAGTGAACATGCGTGAGGGCCGACTATTTTGCCTGACATTCTTTGAACCATTAAAAGTGTGTTCGTCTGAGCACTAATACACAATGCCCAACAAGAATCCTCTTGCCTTTGTGGCTGTGTGTGGTGAAAAGATGAGCTTTGGCGTGTTATTTCGATATACTGTATATATTTATTTTGTGGCCCCAACGAATCCCAGAGCGCTGCTTAGGACTAAGGATGAGCTTGGGCGTCTTATTTGGATATACCGTATTTATCAGCGTATAACACGCACAGGCTTACCATTGCCATGAATGCAGCCTCACCATTGCCATGAATGCAGCCTTACAATTGCCATGAATGCAACCAATGCAGCCTTACCATTGCAGCCTCACATGTGCCATAAATGCAGCCTCACATGTGCCATAAATGCAGCCTTACCATTGCCATCAGTGCAACCTGAACGATGCCCATCTGCAGCCTCGGAGGGCAAAGGGAGGGGGCGGGACGAGTGCCGACAGATTACAAACAGGAGAATGTCTTGTTTACCCTGTGGCCTTTTAAAATAAAGTCCTGCCTCCTATGATAGACAGAACAGTCGTCCAATGGCATCCCAGGAGACGGGACTTCCAATAGAGACGCTGCTGAGTAAACAGGAGATTCTCTTCATGTAATCTGACGGCGCTCGTCCTGCCCCCTCCCTGTCCCCTCCAAGGCAGCGCCAATAAATACAGTATATATCTTTTGGGGGCCACAAACAATATATATATCCAAATCCCCAGGGGGGCCATATTAAATCAACAGGGGGGCCGCATTTGGCCCCCGGGCCTGACTTTGGACCTGCCTGCTGTACGTCCTCTTTAAGTGCCCAGCCATGGGTCGCAGGCACGCGCCCGTGACCCGGTCCGAAGCTCCGTGACTGCGGGACCCGCGGACCTGATCGCCGCCGGAAGCCCCGTGATCGGTCCCCGAAGCTGAAGAACGGGGAGAGCTGTGTATAAACACAGCTTCCCCGTTCTCACAGTGGCAGCTTCATTGATCGTGTGTTCCCTGATATAGAGAAACACGATCAATGACGCCACATGTCCAGCCCCGCCCCCCTACAGTTAGAAAAACATATGAGGTCACACATAACTCCCAAACTGCAGTTGTCATTTTCACAGTAAACAATGCATTTTTATAGCATTTGTTGCTGTGAAAATGACAATGGTCTCAAAAATGTGTCAAAATTGTCCGACGTGTCCGCCATAATGTCGCAGTCACGGAAAAAAAATCGCTGATCGCCGCCATTAGTAGTAGTAAAAATTGTTTTTTAGAAAAATGCAAAAAAACTATCTCCTAGTTTGTAAACGCTATAAATTTTGCGCAAACCAAACGATAAACGCTTATTGCGATTTTTTTTTTACCAAAAATAGGTAGAAGAATACGCATCGGCCTAAACTGAGGAAATACATTTTTATTTCAAAAAGTAAAAAATATTGAATTTTTTTTCAAAATTGTGGCTCTATTTTTGTTTATAGCGCAAAAAATAAAAACCGCAGAGGTGATCAAATACCACCAAAAGAAAGCTCTATTTGTGGGAAAAAAAGGACGCCAATTTTGTTTGGGAGCCACGTCGCACGACCGCAGTTAAAGTGACGCAGTGCCGAATCGCAAACACTGGCCAGGTCCTTTACCTGCATAAAGGTCCGGGTCTTAAGTGGTTAAGGAAGTGCCAAGTATTTTTCCATATTTCTAATTGAGGGTGAGGATGTGTAGCTGGTAATCAAATATATGCGGGTGTATGTATATTTGTTTATAAATATATATTAAAAAAAACACAGTAAGGTACCTGCTTTGGTGTGCTCTCTCCTTGTCTCATGCAGATGTTTTTCCATCTCAGCCAGTTGCTGAGTCGTTTTCTCCTCTACTTCCCTCACCTTGTGTTGCAGCTCTAGATAAAAAAAAAAAAAATAGGATTTTTGTACTCCCCTTAAAATCAATTTCTCTGAGTTCATGGACGGACCACAGCAGAATTGACCTTAGGGTTATATACACCTTTCCTCTAGGAGAGACTAGGCAGAAAAAAACAGCACTTTAAGTGTTAAAAACACTTCTCAGTACAGCACCTCCAAGGGGGCGTGTCCCCCGGGTACATCCCACTCTCTGGAAGCATCCAGCCTCAGTTCGTAGTACAAACAAAGGAGGGGTAGGTGCTGTGTCCGTCCATGAACTGGATTTTACGGTGAGTACAAAAATCCTATTTTCTCTTTCGTTCATGGACGGACACAGCAGCATTGACCTTAGGGACGTCCCCAAGCAGTGTCAAAAATTTTGAGGGGTGGGGAAAAACACAGCAAACCAGGCTTAACCCCAAACAAACCTGAGTTCCTCAACGGAGGAACTTCAACCTTAAACTGCCGCCTGTAATTGCGGCCAAAGGAAGCATCCGAAGATGCACTCACATCCACCTTGTAAAATTTTGAGACAGCGGGGATTGACGACCAGGTCGCTGCCTTACACACCTGTAAGACAGATGCTTGATGATGGAAAGCCCAAGAGGCACCAATCGCCCTGGTGGAACGCGCCGTGACCTGAAAGGGAGGCGCCCGCCCCTTTAGGG
The DNA here is from genome assembly GCF_905171775.1 of Rana temporaria. NCBI lineage: Eukaryota > Metazoa > Chordata > Amphibia > Anura > Ranidae > Rana > Rana temporaria. The sequence continues at coordinate 52,915,858 of NC_053497.1, forward strand.
CATAGGCCTGGAGCACGACCTGTCTGATCCACCTAGAAATGGTGGCCGACGAGACCGCCAGACCTTTTTTAGGACCAGTCACCGACACGAACAGTGAGTCCGACCTCCGAAACGGAGCCGTAGCAGACAAGTACACCCGTAGGGCGTCCAAGGAATGCAAAGTGGCCTCCTTCGGGTTTTTCACCTGAGGACATAAGGATGGAAGAACAATGTCCTCATTAATGTGAAAAGCCGAAACAACCTTTGGAAGGAATGATGGCTGCGGTCGCAGCACCACCTTATCCTTATGGATGACTAAGTAGGGCGCCTTGCAAGACAAGGCGGCCAGTTCAGATACTCACCTGACCGAAGTAATTGCCACCAGAAAAACCACCTTCTGAGACAGAGTCTTCCGAATGTCCTCAAACGGAGCTTCTTGAAGCGCCGAAAGAACTAAATTCAAAGTCCCATGGAGGTAGCGTAGGACGCACAGGAGGAGCCACATGCCGGACCCCCTGCACAAACGTACGCACCAAGGAGTGCGACGCCAAGGGTCGCTGAAAGTAGACAGCTAGAGCCGAGATCTGACTCTTCACCGTACTTAAGGCGAGAGCCTGATCCACTCCACGCTGTAAAAACAGCAGAATTCGGGACACCACGTCTGTACTTCATCTCTTCACACATAGAAATGTAGGCCCTCCATGTACGATAGTAAATCTTTCGTGAAGTGGACTTCCGTGTTTGTAGCATGGTAGAAATCACCGGGCCCGACAGGCCTCGGTCCTTCAACACCTGGCTCTCAACAGCCACGCCGTCAAAGCCAGCGACTGTAAAGCAAGGTGAAAGATAGGACCTTGCGACAGAAGGTCTTCTCTCAGGGGGTAGACGCCATGGAACGTCTGCCACCCAGACGCACCAGGTCCGCATACCAGGGACGGCGCGGACAATCTGGGGCGATCAGGATTGTTGGTATCCCCTCGTTTCCACCCTGCGTAGCAGGCGAGGAAGATGCTGCAGGGGAGGGAAGGCGTATATTAAGGTTGGTAGTGACCACAAGGGCGCTACCAGCGCGTCTGACCTCGTCCGCCCACGGGTCCCTCTATCTGGTCACAAATCGTGACACCTTCCGATTGAGACGGGACGCTAGAAGGTCCACATCCGGAGTGCCCCATTTTTGGCACAGAGTCTGAAAACACCTCCAGGTGTAGCGACCATTCTTGGTCTAGCCTTTGGTGACTTAGATAGTCGCTTTGCCAATTCAACTCCCCCGGAATGTACACCGCCGACAGAGCAGGAACGTAGCTTTCGGCCCACCGAGGATGTGCGCGACTTCCATCGCTGCAGCCGAGCTTCGTGTGCCCCCCTGATGATTGACGTATGCCACGGCCGTGGCGTTGTCGACTGGATTCTGACCGGTCGGGCCTTGCAGACCCAGAGACCCTTGGATAGAACACAACTTGATCGCTCGGAGCTCCAGTACATTGATCGGAAGACGGGACTCCTCCTAAGTCCAACGCCCCTGGGCTGACCTGGACACCCCAGACACCCCCCCAGCCAGAGAGGCTGGCATCCGTTGTGATCACTGTCCAGTGACACGCAGAAACGATTTCCCGGTCCTGAGTACCGGAGAAGTTTAGCCACCCCACTAGAGAGGGACTTGGTCAGTCACTCACCCCTAATCTGGTAATCCAGAGATGAAGGAATCTTGTTTCAAACGTGACAGAATCTCCTTCTGCAACACTCAAGTGTGGAATTGGCATACGGGACTGCCTCGAAAGAGGCCACCATCAGACCCAGTACTCTCATGCAAAAGCGAAGCGACTCCCATATTCTGGTCACCAACCGCTGCACTGCAGATTGCAGAGTCCTGCAGTTTCTCTCTCCGCTGGGAGGAAAACTCTCGCCTCCGAGGAACCCAGGACCAACCCCAATACTCCAGTCCGCTGAGGACAGTACCAGTACTGACTTTCTGTATATTCAGCAGCCAACCAAATTCTCTGGAGGGTTCTGACAGGTGATAGACACGTCCTCTTCTAACACTCTGAGCTTGAGGAAGCTCTCAGAAGGTCATCCAGGTATCCCATGACAGCGATCCCGCGCAGGGCCAGAATCGGGCGAGCACCTTGGTAAAAACCTGAGGTGCCGAGGCCCAGTCCGAACGGGAGGGCCACAAATTGAAAGTGGTCCTCTCCAAATGCAAAACGCAGAAATCTCTGGTGGTTTTGCACATATGGGGATAGCAGGTACGCGTCCTTGATGTCCAAGGACGCTAGGAATCCCCCCTGATGGAGCGCTGCTATACTGAGCGTATCGACTCCATCCTGAACCTTTGTATTTTGACAAAGCAATTGAAGGCCTTGAGGTCCAGGACTGGACGGACCCTGTCCTTCTTGGGGATTACAAACAGATTGGAGTAAAACCCCTGAAAACGTTTCCGGTGAGGGAACCAGCACAATCACTCCTCTGACCAGAAGATCCTGGACAGCCCCTGACAGAACCTTCAGGCGACCCGGAGGAAGCCGGAGGTTGGAGGGAAAAAATCTGTTTGGCGGACAAGAGAGAAATTCTATCTTGTACCCAGAGGAAACTACTTCGCAAACCCAATGGTGGGAAAGAAGAGACCTCCACCGAGCCGCAAATTCGCGAAGCCGGCCCCCCACCCGAGTTGTGGGCGGGGGCAAACCTTCAGGCGGAGGCAGGCTTGTTGGGCTTGCGGTACCAGGTGCGCTTATGTCCTTCAGTGGACGCCTTAGCACCCTGAAAACGTTTTCCTGCCTCACTTAGCGGGCGACAAAAAACGCTTGGGGGTAGTAAACGAGGGCCCTTGCCTACGGCAAGGCTCCTTACCCTTCCCAGACTGCGGGAGCAGGGTGCTCTTACCGCCTGTGGCATCCTTTATGATGTCATCCAGGGAAGCCCCAAAAAGCCGTCCACCAGGGACTTCTTAGAGGACTGGTCCACAGACCAACACTTCAGCCACACAAGGCAGTGTAGTACCACCGCGTAGGCGGAGGCCCTGGAAAGCAAGGGAAGCGTATCCAGGGCTGACTCTCAGACAAACTTTAGACCTTGCACTAACTGGTCGGCCAGGTCAACGCAGGTCTCAGAAGCCTCAGCTCTCCTGTCTACGGGGTCCTTAAAAGCAGGCGCCCCTTCCACAGGCAACGTGGTAGCTTTGATCAGCCTGGACACAGGGGGCTCCACTGACGGAGGAGATACCCTTTTGGGGAGGATTTCCATAAAAAGTGGGTAACGGACCGCAAAGCACTTTGGTACAGCAAAAGCTTTCTGCGGCCGATCCCATTCCTTGTATAACAAGTCGTCCAGATACGGAACACAAGGAAACACTTTTGCGGTGCGGGGTGGCTTGCGGAACCCAAAAGGGACCGGCATGTCTGATGCCTCCGCCAAATCCTCCAGTTTCTAGAGTATCCCGCACTGCAGTGATAAGAGCTCCAACAAATTCCTTATCCTGCTTTGACCCTGAAGCAGAATCATCCTCACTGTCCGCGTGGGTTAAGTCTGCATCCTCTGACATGACAGAACTATGGTCAAAAGCAGAAGCAGTACCTGATTCTGCGTCAGAGACATCCCCAGAAGCAGGCTCAGGGAGGGGGCGCTTTTTACCCCCCTTTTGGCCACTTGCCGCTTCCATCCTGGCAACAAACGCCTCCAGGACTGCCGTCACAGCATCCAGCGAGGCCACAGGAGCAGGGGCACTAAGGGTTAACTCTGGCATGATTGGGGGAAGAAGCCTCACATGAGGGCCCTGGTGGTTCAGACTCCATGCTGTCTACCTACAAAAAAATGCCACCTTAGTCTGCAGACGCAAAAAACGGGACCCACTGGTCACCCTCCTGGCTGAAACAGAGAGCAGGGGCCCCCGGGGGACTCACCACCCAGAAGCGGGCTGTACCGCATGAGTAGAGTGCTGTCTGTGCCGTGTCGTTTCCTCAGAAGATGAAACCACAGTGTTCGCCGCCATTATTTCAGGCACTAGAGGCCAAAGCCTTTTTTTAAATGGCCGCCGACATGCAGAAAAACAGCATGGCGGGCTACAAGAAAATGGCCGCCGACATATAGAGCTGGCGCTCCGCAAAATGGCCATACACGTGCATACACACAGTAAAAACACAGCCAACACAGACAGAGCACCTTCAAATAAAAAGTTGCAGAGCCCCCCCAGGTGGACCCCCCCCACCTCACAGCCGCCACCCAGAAAACGGGGAAGGAGGGAGAGGAAAAGGGAGAGAGGAAAGCAGGGAGGACCCTCAGTCGACCTCCCCAGGAATGCACCATCCGAAATCCACCCTGCCGAGGCTAGAAGACACTACGTACCCGTCCTGCGACCACCGGCTGGAGCATTCCAGACAGAACCAAACGTCCCGCTTGCGGCATGGCTGTCGGCCCGCCACACTGTGACAGAGCCATAGAGACCGGACATATGTGTGCCCTGGAACATGTAGATCACCGGCCGCCCCTGGAGCAACGGGGCATGTCGTGGAACGGGCCTAGTTAAAGACCGGCACACGCTCGAATTGCCGAACATGGGGGGAGCTACAAGGATCAGATCCAGCCTGTCACCCAGTCGGCAGTTGATAGAGATCCCAGGATCCAAAAAGCAGGAACAAAAAAAGAAATAAACGGCGAAAAAAAATCGCAAAAAATCTCCAGAGCACATGGACTCCAGAAAGAAGGCCAAGCTCTGACGCTAGGGCAGATTAATACGGAGACTGGATGCTTCCAGAGAGCGGGATGTACCCCGGGGACATGCCCCCTGGGAGGTGCTGTACTGAGAGAAGTGTTTTTAACAATTAAAGTGCTGTTTTTTTCTGCCTAGTCTCTCCTAGAGGAAAGGTATGCTGACCTAAGGTCAATGCTGCTGTGTCCGTCCATGAACAAAAGAGAAAAGAAAGAAATCTAGTTCATTGCTATATTAAAAAAAAAATTGTGCATGTCCGATAGAATAATATCGGATGAACTGTCCTGATCGACTCTCGAAAGCTCTGTACCAATTATCGTACGGTCGATTTGAATGCGGCGTACGATCTTCGGATCATTTTTTAAGGGGCTTAAGTAGAAAATGTATCAGTTTTTTGCTGCCCCTTTTCAGGCCATACTCAGAGCTGTATACAAAAAGCAGAGAATGTAGTGGAGACCTCTCTTTTCCTACACAAGCCATACACAGAGTGGAGACTGAGCACAGAATATATCAAAGTTCTCTCTGCTGTTCATATACAGAGCATGTACTCCAACATCTCTCCCAATTGTTCCTAATAGACCATCACAGCTGTCAGCGGAACCCTCTTATGATCTCTGCATTGTCTCGCTCTACATTACAGCTGTAACAGCTGCGGACGTTGCAAATCAATTTGATGAACATGTAGAGTGCGTAACCAACAGCTGTGACAATTCTACCATGATATCGAGAGACCCCCCCCCCGCTGCCAGCCATGGCATTATAAATGAGTACTGGTTGTAGAATGAAATTAAAAGTAATAGCAAAATAGCTTGTGTTCAATCGTATAAGTTTATCAATACATAATAATGTGTTTTGTGTATAAAATCATTTAAATGTCGCTACACTGTGCCAGCCCGGTTCCTTTAAGCAAACTTGTCCAGGCCATTTTACATTTTTAAAAGTCCTGGCTAGCAGCAGTCTCCACAAGGCCCTTATTTGCCCGGAAAGCCTCTTTTGTGCACCCCTATGATCTTATTTTTTTGATACTGTACTAAGAACTCACAATCAATGCAGCATTAAGCCCCACACCCTCAAATCCATACAGACATACACCATTCCCTTATGATAAACAGTGACTAATAATTGCACTCATTGGAGAAGGGGATGCTGGGTAAATTTTAAAGTACAGGGGTGGGCCTTAATCCCAAAATTAGGGAAATTAAGCCTTTATTAGCAAACAATGAGGATCAGTGAGATGCACTGAAGGTAAAAACAAAGACTAGACTGTGGTTCAGAGCCACAAAACAGCCAACACACAAAAAAAAAATGTATACAATATATATATATATATATAATATATATATATATATATATATATACACACACACACACACACACACACACACACACACACACACACACTGTATATACTCGAGTATAAGCCGAGTTTTTCAGCACAGTTTTTTTTGTGTGCTGAAAATGCCCCCCTCGGCTAATACTCGAGTCACCTTTTTGCGCCTGATCTTCTGGACTTTGGGGACCTGGTACCAGTCGGCCATAGGTCCCTTGGACCCCCCCCCCCCCCACTCCTCCTCTACATGTGTGCAAAGTTTGTTGTCTGGGGGGGACCTACGGCTGGGGGGCACCGATTTTTCAAAGCCGGGCACCCCTTCCAGAGACTCCCATGTTAAACGGTCATTTCTCAGGTGACTTTGGGGACTCGGTACCGGCCGGGTCGTAGTCTCCCTGACCTGGAACTTGGCACACATGTTCCTGGGTCCATAGTACCGTATATGCTCGAGTATAAGCAGAGTTTTTCAGCACATTTCTTTGTGCTGAAAATACCCCCCCATGACTTTACTCGAGTCACCTTTTTTTGCGCCTGATCTCCTGGACTTTGAGACCCGGTACCAGCCGGCTGTAGGTCCCCTGGACCCTCCACTCTTCCTCTACATGTGTGCAAAGTTTGTTGTCTGGGGGGGGGACCTAACGGCTGGGGGAGCACCGATTTTTCAAAGCCGGGCACCCCTTCCATAGAATCCCATGTTAAACGTCAGTCTATCCCATGGACACAGTGAGGCATGGGCACAGTGAGGCATGCACATAGACACCCTAGGCTTATACTCGAGTCAATATGTTTTCCCAGGTTTTTTGTGGTAAAATTAGGTGCCTCAGCTTATACTCTAGTATATACGGTATAGAGTTTTATATATATATATATATATATATATATATATATATATATATATATATATATATATATCTTGTGGGTCATTTTAATACAGTTGACTACTTTTATGTTACTATACCCCCTCAGTGAAGCCCAAGTAGTAAAACATTTCCCTTTGTTCATGCTCCTGAGATCTTTTTCTGTGTGATCCTCTACTGTAGAAGCACCTGAATACAGATCGTACTGCACGTGTGCAGTTTTGCTTTGTTTGTTTATTTCTGTGTGGTCCATACTCATGGGTATCTCCAGCCATTCGGAGAATTACTGGTCAAGCCATATGAAGTTATCGGGCAAGCCACACATATGCACAGTAGGACTGGGCATGGCTGTGAGCTTTTGCTGCAAAGGCTGTTTGGTGCCAAGCAAGTCACACAATGAAGATCATAAAGCGGATTTCCACCCAAAAATGGAACTTCTGCTTTAAGGGAAGGTGACCCCTTGACATGCCATATTTGGGGGGGGGGGGCCTGGGGGGGAAACCCTCTTTTTGGAGGGTTCCAGCTTCCACGTCTTTCCAGGGACCGTATCGCCGGAAGGAAGTTAACATCTCCCTTCTCCCTCTCTGCAATCATCCGAGACACTTCACAGGTCCCAGATGATTGCCCGGCCAATCACTGAGCGCAGCGTGGCTCGTGCGTGCGCGGCTACGAAGCCACAGCCGGGCACCTACAGTCACGATTTTTTGTAGCTGCTGACTTTTACATTGGTGGAACTCCGCTTTAAGAATGGGGATGAAAGTAGGCAAGTATTTAGCTACATGGGCTTCAGAGGGTCACAATTTAAAGGAGAACTTAAAAAAGTGAACTTGCCCTTTAAAGGCTTTTTTTGCAGTTAAAAAGAAAAAAGTGCTTATATTTTTAATTTATTTTTATTAGGAGCCTGTAAAGCATTGCATCCCGGATCAGCAAAGCATGGCTCCTTCAGCCTATCAGGGTAGCTGTCTACCCATACCTTGTACAGGCAGGGAGTTGCTGAATGACACAAAGAATCAATGAACTACCTAGAGTGCTCATCAGCACTCTAGTAGTTCATGGAAAACTACAAGCCATAAGTTGTAGTTCTTCCATTCCCAGAACTCTGAATGAATGACAAGGTCGGGTGGGCATTGTCACGTGTGGCCACGTTTTTTTTTTTTTTTTTTTTTATTGCGACAGCGGGCGGGGGGGGAGAAGATCCCCAGCCAGATGTAACAACGGGGGCTGCTCGTTTAGTATCATGTACCATGTTGCACCCTGGATACAAATGTAACATGTAATCTGTTATCAAAGGTGAACTTAGTCTTTAAGTCAACATATTCCTGCCTAAGAGCTGCCTTTATCAGTAGAGACCTGCCTGTGTGACATCAGCCTTAGTACACACATGAAAAGCTCCGAACAAAGAGGGAACCTTTGAAAAACGTCCAACTGAATCTTAAAAAGGACATAAGCTACTTCTAACATCTTAGCAAGAAGCCTAAATATGTGTCTCTTAAGTACTACATTTTATATGAATGGGACATTCTTCTCTAGCCAGGCAGCTTCCTGAAAATGCCTCTGTACCTTTCTCATATTCCCCATTCTGATCCTGCAGTTGTTCTTTCAGCTGTTCAGCAGTTTCACAAGCTTCATGTAGTTTCCTTTCTAGCTCCATCACTTGCATTGTCAGGACTTTCTCTCTCCCTTCTGTCTCATGGATAGATTGGTGGAGAAGCGAGATAGTGTCACGATACTCTGCCATCTCTGCTTCCACTGCAATAAAAGAACCCACAGGGAATCAATATTAGGATAAAGAACGAATACACAAACATATACATTTTGAATTGCACACCCTAGGAATCAGAGAATCAGTGCCTTACATTTTTCTCTGGTTTCCATCACTTTTTCCTCCAGGATGAGAGCACTGCGCTTCAGTTCGGTGCTCAGATGGTCTCTCTCTTCATTTAAGAGCTGTACCTCATTCTTCAGGTCCTCATAAGATGGGTATCTACAAGAAACGGTCCAATATAAAACCATATGACAAAGAGACAGCACTAGATCTTTATTAGTAAAGTATAGGAGATGGTCTGTTTGGACTACAGCAAAAACAGAATTAGCCCAAATATTCTCCTATATATGCAACAGAGGACTCTGGTTTATCTTGGGAAACAACTTGCCCATTTAAGAAGAGAGGTAGATTTGCAAGTGGACTGTTTTTGTGCAACCCAATTATGACTCCTAAAAAAAAAAAAGACATTGCCACCCTGACCATTCAGAGCAGGGCAGCCATCAGAAATTTTGGTGCCCCTTACACAGCTTTGGGCATGGGCCCCCCAGTCCTGACCACCAACATTCCCCAGGGCCTGCCCACTGGCCATGCCACCAGGTCCTTCAGGGCACCCACTTTTATTTTAACACTCTTACAATGCAATATATGAAAATTAAAAAAGTGCATCCCATGTCATCAGTGCTATCAAGATTTAATAGCAAGGAATTCTATTTTGGACCAAAAATATGAAGGATTGCCACCACGAAGAGGTGAACTCTTTTGAGCAGACCCTACACCAACACCCCTACCTTTTCAATAACCCGCCCCCCAAAATGTATGCTCCCCTAGCAGACCCAAGACAAAAAAACTAAATATATTCAGTGAAGACACATCCCAATCCAGCACAGAGATGGCCCAATCCAGCATCTGTATTCACTCTGCCCCCTCCTCACACCTGTACAATAGCCTTAACTTGTAAGGTGGTCTGCCTAGTCTCAGCTCTTGTCACAGACAGAGCCAAGTACAGTCCACAATACATGTACAAAGTAGCCCGAGGTGGCAGCAAAGAGCCTGATGTGAGCTTACAGAGGAGGTCCAGCCCCCCTCCAAGCTACAAATACTGCGGGTGCTGACGCCGCCATTCGTGCTAAGGGAAACCAGCAGTGAAGCCTTTTGGATTTATAGCCGGTTCACTACTGCGTATGCGAAAAGTGCGCTGCCCTTTCCAACTGGCCAGGTGTGGGGAGGAACTTCCTGCGGCAAAGTCTGCGATGACGTCGCCAGCCCCCCCCCAGGGCCAGGGGCAAAAGTGGCACCGGAGGGGGAAGCAAACAAGTGGAGCTTCGCTTTAATCACACAGCAGCAGCTGTCGACTTGCACGCATACAGAAAGCCAGCACAGCCACAAAGCACCCGTGCACCCACCCATGCATGCATTCGCCCAGCCCTGTCAGGCGGCTGGGCCCCCTACAAGTAAGCAGGCTGTCCTCCCTGATAGCGGCCTTAATTCAGGGCAAAGTGACAGTTTCTGTGTAAAGGTTACCCTGCAACCCCTAACCCACTGACACTTACCTTGCAGATGTTCCCCGCTGCTTCATCCTCTGTCGCTGCCAGCATTAAAAGCCACAGTGTTGGTTGATGCCAGACACTAATGTAGAGATTACTTAAAAGGTGTTGTAAAGGTACAATTTTTTTTTATTAAATAGCTTCCTTTACCTTAGTGCAGTCCTCCTTCACTTACCTCATCCTTCCATTTTGCTTTTAAATGTCCTTATTTCTTCTGACAAATCCTCACTTCCTGTTCTTCTGTCTGTAACTCCACACAGTAATGCAAGGCTTTCTCCCTGGTGTGGAGTGTCGGGCTCGCCCCCTCCCTTGGATTACAGGAGAGTCAGGACGCCCACTAACACACAGCTCTTTTCTCTATCTGCAAAGTAGAGCGTGTCCTGACTCTCCTGTAGTCCAAGGGAGGGGGTGAGCATGACACTCCACACCAGGGAGAAAGCCTTGCATTACTGTGTGGCGTTGCAGACAGAAGAACAGGAAGTGAAGATTTCTCAGAAGAAATAAGGACATTTAAAAGCAAAATCGAAGGAGGAGGTAAGTGAAGGAGGACTGCACTAAGGTAAAGGAAGCCATTTAGGGGGGGGGGGGGGGAAATTGTACCTTTACAACCCCTTTAATTCCCACAATCATATGACAGTGCTGGGGCCCAATGATTGGTTGTTCCCTAGAGATGTAAGGCCAATGTGTGCAAGAAACCTCCACAAAACACTGATAGGAGGGAGTACTGCCCTTCTCTCAATGTTATACAAGATAAATATGTTCTATATATTAAAAAGGAGTTTTTGTGCGTTTTCTCCAGGTGCTCCCATTTTCTCTACCCTTTCGCATTATATAAAGCTGACCCCTTGTGTGCAAGTATCTGTAGGACTGTGACATTGGGCTGCAAGATCTACAAGTAAAGGAGCCGATTTCAACACTTACAATGTATTCTGTAAAATGTGCAATGCTGGTGCTATAGAAATACAGGAAATAAAATAAAAAGCTATAATACAGTTACATTTTACTTACATGTCATCCTCTATGGCTGAACTTTTAGGTCGTTCCTCCTGTGCCAATTTTACAAGGGCCATTCTTTGTGCTACCATACCTTACAGAAGCAATGTATAATGAAGTCAAGCTTAGACCAAACAAAGACAACAAGGTCAATTACATTGATACAATTTACTTTTTAGAGTTAAATGTTTTTTTAAAGTGTAATTCCATCAATTTTTGTTTGGAGTGGGGAAGGTTTAAAACCTCTGTGGGGCTTTTAATCCTCTTGTGTTCTCAATGAGGATCCTTCCCCTCCTGTACCTTTCACCAGTCACTGGGACAGGAAGTAAGCATAAAATTGTCTAAATGGGGAAATAAAAGACAAAAGGTGCCTTTAAAGTGGATTGTGTGGAGTGATTTCCTCTCACTTTGCATCTCAGTGACCACAACACCGGGGTAGCAAGTGACAGAAAATCCTCTCTAAAACCATAAAAGAGAACCAAAAAGAAAAAAACTGTTTCACTGGACTTCCACTTCATGTAAAAAAAAGGATTTTTGTACTCACCGTAAAATCCATTTCTCTGAGTTCATAGACGGACACAGCCTTCATTGACCTTAGGGTTATGCTTCTTCCTACCAGGAGATTCCTGGTAGGAAGAAGCATAACCCTAAGGTCAATGAAGGCTGTGTCCGTCTATGAACGAAGAGAAATCAAGGCTGTAGTTTTTTTGTAGGTTTACAAAGTACAATTTGGCATTGGATGTGACAGAAGTGGACTGACACTGTTGTAGGAAACAAAGGATGATATCAGAGGAAGCGAGACAAAAACCAGCATCTGATGCTGGTTTTTGTCTCGCTTCCTCTGACGTCATCCCCAGGCTCCATCACCATTGTGTTCCCTAAACACACTTATCTTGTGGACTTCTTGTGGACTTCCCTGGAAGCTTTATCATCAGACTGGGACTGCCCTGCCACTGGAACATCTTCTGGGCACACTTACCTACTACATGCCTGCTTCATTCACCATCTTGTAAGCGTTTTTAACCCCTTTAGGGTATTTTAAAAGTTTTATATTTCTGCACTTAGAGGCGCCTTGTTTGTTTTTCTGTTCCCATTAGAGATTGCTTGTCTCCCTGAGTGCTGCCTAAATTGTGTGAAGATCTGCTACCCTCTCCAACACAGACTTTATCTGTCAGGATTCAAATTCTTGGAGCGCCCTGGATATACACACACAAAGCCAATCAGTCTCCGGTCGCTTAAGAAGACCCAGATTCAGCGGTGCAGCAGACGCTCTCACCTTAGTCTGCTCACCTCAGGGATAGAGAGAGCAAGACGCTCTCAAACGAGTCGGCTCTCCCCAGGGTTGGTGCAGCCAGGCAGGGTCCTCCCAGCTCTCGGCTGCTGTTGACACAGCAAAACAAAACAACTAGGACTCAGGACTACCATCTACCATTACCATCTGCCTCCTTTGGCGTGCCCTCCACCCCCGCCGCCGCCCCCCTTCCGCAGGCACCCCCGTCCAGCAACCCACCAAGGTAAGGCCTGTTCTCTTCCCCTGATCTCTTCCCTCTTTAAAAAAAAAAAAAAAAAAATGTTGAATATGTTGGCACCATGTAAATGAGAAATAAAATCCAAAATGTTTATTTTCCAGTACTGCACGGTTTCTTACCTTGTACAGTATCAACTCTCTTGGTAGCAAAAGAGACCCTCTGGCCCAGGGTAACCAGCCGCTGCAGAGCACCCCTGAAGGTCTTTTCCTGAAATTCCATTACCTGTACAAAACTACCAACATCCACAATTAATAAAATTTAATATGTGAGCGTATTTATAGCTTGACTACTATAATATAATTTTTTTTTTTTATTTCTGTCCACTCATATGCCTGTCCCAGGGTTCTCTTCCGCATCTACAAAAAAATAAACCCCCATAAGCTTAAAATGGTCTGTAAATATGGAAAAGCAGGCACAAACTAGGGTCTATTTTTAAAGGAAGCTGATTAAAAAGACATTGTCACCTTGCCCAGCCAGGGCAAGATGATGGTCTCTGGAAAGGGGCACCCCAGAACCTCACTATAAAGAGCTAGTTAAAGCGGGGTTCCGGGCATATATTTTTTTTGCAAGTAAAAATTATTTACATAAATTACATTGCAGTAAACGTAATAACAGCTCCCCAATCTATCTGTAAATCATAGTAATCACTTGCCTTATTTGATGCATGACATGTTCTGGCCATTTCCATTATATGTGTGGGCATCTAAAGCCCAGTTCATGTTTCTTCCTTGTTTACGGGGGAGAGGTGCATGCTGGGTAACCAGCATTCACCGTAGAACGGCGCTCGTATCAAAGTTGTTTGTTTTTTCGGCAGAGATACTCATTTCCCAGGAGGCCACTCGGCTTAGGTATGGGAGAAGACACACCGCGGTTCAGTAAGAAGGCAGATTAGCTAATCTGCCTACTAACAACGATTTACAGGCATGTAAAAAATTTTTTTAAACATATTGCTTAAGTGGAGATTACAGGGAAGATATTAAGATAAAGTTGAATTTTAGGGTGGACCTCCGCTTTAATGCTGCATCTGTGGCAAGTGCTCAAGAGCCATGGCTATTTTGATTAGTGGATGTTTACATTCCTTTACCTCCCCGATTCCCTCCATCCTTGTGGTGAGCGAGCCAGGAGTGGTGAAACGCGTAAAAGGGTGGAGATATTTTGTATGCAGTTGTTAATTGTTCAAAAAATAGAGTAAGAAGAGTGAATACTAGAATGCAGCTTTTATCTCTACATTTTGTTTTTAATATACTGGACAATGACAACAGATGTAAATGTGGACAGAGAAACATTCATACTCATCAATCAATTCTTTCAGCTTAAGCGCTGTCTGTTCTGCTTCCTCAGCTCGACTGGTAAGACGGGTAGATGTAATATGTGTGGCACACAGCTCATCCTGCAGAGACTAAAGAAGAAATTGAATTTTGTTTAATTCATGCACAGACACAGAACACTGCATGACATCCTCCATTAAAAAAAAAAAAAGCCACTTTGTAGGTGAGAACGCCATGTGTGAAAAGTGGTGTTGCCATAGCAACCAAATTTCATTGATATTTCTAGCAAAAGCGTGAAAAATCACTGCATATGTTCAGTTGGTGTAGACAACATACTTTCTTATATCAGCTTTTATATAATAAATGCCAGTCTCCACCCCGTGGTTGGCAGATCTCTCAATAGGGTCTCTTTGGTTGTTACGTTAACTTTACAATTATATTATCAGTTCAGTGTTAATTTCTCATGTTTCAAATTCCTCCTCACCTTACTGCGAAGCTTCTCCATTTCTAACTCGGCTGTCCGGTCTTGCAGTGCATGCGAATGAAGGACCAACTGCCGATTACTCTCTTGCAAAGAATTTTCAAGAGAATATATCTAATATGGGATAAAAAATAAAAATACATGCTGAAAAAGATAAACATACAAGGAAAACCTTATCCCATATAATCCTATTTAAAGTTTATGGTTATTCTCTCTTTGAGAATATTCTTACTTCTCTTACAACCCAAATGTTAAAGGAGTTCTCTGACCTAAAAGTTTTAACCCCCGCTGTGCCCGGGCTGTAAAAAAATAGAAAATAAACTGTCACTTACCTGCCTACGATCCCCCGTTGTTCCGATATCGCCGTCCCGTTCTCCGGTCCCGGTCTCTTCCGCTTCCTGTGTGTCGGTGACTCATAGTGCGCTCAGCCTATCAGTGGCCGCGACGGGACATTGCTGCGGCCGCTGATAGGCTGAGCGCACTATGAGTCACCGACACACAGGAAGCGGAAGGGGCCCGGGACCGGAGAACGGGACGGCGATATCGGAACAACGGGGGATCGTAGGCAGGTAAGTGACAGTTTATTTTCTATTTTTTTACAGCCCGAGCACAGCGGGGGTTAAAACTTTTAGGTCAGAGAACTCCTTTAAAGAATATATGGAAGAAACATATGATGTAAAGCAGTAAGGTGGTAATGCTATCCAGGGAACACTGTATACACTGCAGTGAGCAGTTCAGCAATCTCTCATAAGCGTTTATAGGAGGTGTGCTGCTTCGGTCATTGGATGCAACCATCTCTCTTGCATTAAGACAGTAAAGAACCAAAAATGATGAGCAGAGTTAAAGAGCTATGACTAAGCATCTATCCATGATGTGAAACATGTTAGCTTTTTTGTCCCCTATGTCCACTTTCTACCATTGATTGCAGTGTTGCATGAATTCTTGAATGTTATACAGCTTTGGATTTTATCCTTTGTTCATTTTGTTTCAATAAATCGCCTATCAGAGTGCGGCAGTCCAGGAACATTTATTTTTTCCACGGATCAGCGCAGAGTCTGCACCTGTCAGTACTACAGGGTGGGAGCACAGCATAGGTCGCAGGGTTTGGAGCGGTACTCTTTTCCATTGCAGAGTTAAAAAACAGTTAAGAAAAAAATAAATAAAAATAATTATAATATTAATAATAATAATAATAATAATAATAATAATAATAATAATAATAATAATATGCTCAGCATCCAATGTTACCAAAACCTGGTTATGGTCAAGAAGGCAACTTTAAACAGGGAGGTCACCTGATGTTCAACAGCTAAACCCAAATGAAGTATAAAACAGGGGCCTGGTGGGCTGTGTGCCCAGTAGGAATTACAAGAATTTTAGCATTTGCCCAAGTATACGCTTAAAGTATATCTGTGGCATGATCAAAAATCTGGAAGGGTCAATCCACCCAAAAGAGACATTTTAGTTATAAGAAGAGCCTGGTGAGCTGGTCTGAATGCAACATCTCCCTACCATAGTGCCGACTCTATTCCCATCTCGTCATAGTTGCAACAGCAGGTATACAGTCCTTCAAATGCAGCTGCTGAGATTTTACTATTAAAGTTCCTGAAACATAAGGGATCGTCATAACCCTCCATATCCTCGGTTACACTCACCATCACCTTACAGATTTTCTGTAAGGGTGAACCTACACCTTAAGCTGCAAAGGCAGCGGATAGGGGAGTACATATGGTGCTGGTGATGTGATGTGTTCCTTCACAGCAAAGACTATCCCCTGTCACATTTGTCAGGCAATACTGCCCGCCCGATGTGACCCATGTATCGGGACCATGTCGCAACCGTGTGCAATCCTTGGACAGTTTAAGATGTTTAAACAGCCCACCACTTTACCTTCATTTATCTATCCTTTCTCACCACACCTTACACATGGAACTTACCCTCTGCTGCATCTTCTGTTCATCGCTCTCCTTGTTAATTTCTTCTGATTTTAGTTGCACCATCAAACTAAACACCTTCTCTCGCCATCGCTTCAGTAGCATCTGTGTCTTCTGTCCATCAATATGGTTTCCCTAACAGAGGAACAATGACAGAATCAACTGACCAGACTGACAAATAACACACAAGCAGTCCAAAATGATGGAATAGGATAATGGTATGCATTACATGCTGCTCTAAAGTAAAAAACAAAACAAAATACGTGTGCAGTTCAGAACGCCCTTATCTCCATACCTGCTCTTGGCCAAGAAGAGTATACCGCTCTATAAAACAATTAATCCCCGTTGCTTCCATCGCAACAAACCAAGAGGGTGCTGGCTGTGCTCAATTAGCATGGGATGAAAGAAAAATCCTGGATCGCCGCACTCCTCAAAAAACGATGTCTTTATTCAAAATGCATTTTTGTTGTTTTTTTATGTTTTGAATAAAGACCTCGTTTTTTGAGGAGTGCAGCGATCCAGGATTTTTCTTTCATCTCATGCTCTTGGCCAAGGTTGTATTATCTGAAACTTGCAGTGTGTACTTGAGGCCGTGTACACACGATCGGAAATTCCGACAAGAAAACGGTGGATTTTTTTCCGATGGAATGTTGGCTCAAATTGTGTTGCATACGCACGGTCACGCAAAATTCTGTCCGTCAAGAACGCGGAGACGTACAACACTACAACGAGCCGAGAAAAATTAAGTTCAATGATTCCGAGCATGCGTATTTTTTTGCACGTCAGATATGCACACAGACGATCGTAATTTCCGACAAGAACTTTTCTTGTTGGAAAAATTGACAGAAAAAGTCTGATAGAGCCTACACACAGTCGGAATTTCCGACCGAAAGCTCACATCAAACATTTCTTGTCGGAATTTCCGATCGTGTGTACGCGGCATACAAACACCAATTCATTGGTTGTGTTCCTCATATCTAGCTGCTTCCCATATCTTTTAAAAGCAATGTATTCAGTAAGGAATTAGATGCAGCAATCTGAGGCTTATCCATCCCTGACTGTAAAACATTGAAGCCAAAAAAGTGTCAGCATGACAGCGGTTATTTTAAGAAGAAGTTGTCGACAATAGCAGCCTCCATTAACTTATTACAATCACATAAAAGCCTTGATAGACTATTCCATTTACTGGTTTATACTGTCAAATTAATACATCATAAAATGACTTACTGCCTTTTTGCAAAGATCGTTTTCTTGTAGCGTCAATATGTGTGTGAGAGATGACAGGCGGGTCTGAATGAGAGACATAGAGGTCTGCAAAGCTTCTCGCTCCTTCTCCAGAGTCTGGAAATACCCAAACACACAGATGAAAACATTCCAATGTATAAACTTTTCAGTATCCAGTGATTTCTATACTTCCACTCTTCGTGTGGAGTGAACCTCACCCGGTTTGTGTCACAGGGTAGTATTGTTTAAAAAAAGGTCAGTGTTCAGGCATCACTGAACTCCTTAAACATAGGACCAAGAGGTTAGTGGCAGTCGATGTTGGATCAGATTGTTTATCTGGAAGTGTATGGTGTCTTGTAAGCCTAGTACTGAAAAATAGTATTAGACCAGCATTTCTCAACCGGGGTTGAGAGGTCCCCAGCGGTTCTGCCACAATCTGCCATTCATCACAAGTAGATGAACAGTGGATAGCATCCCCACATAGCTGACCACTTAGAGCACAGACATCACTGGCCCACGCCGATCACAGCCAACCCTCCTCTCCATCCCAGGTAAGGGCCCTTTCACACTGGTGCGTTTTTGCGGTAAAAATAGCGCTATTAAAACGCCCATAAAAACGCTCCCCATGCCCCCCTCCATTGAAATGAATTAAAAACCGATGTAAAAACGTGGTAAAAACGGAGCGTTAAAATCGCGGTAAAACACCGCGATTTTACCACGTTTTTAATTCATTTCAATGGAGAGGGGCATGGGGAGCGTTTTAATAGCGCTATTTTTACCGTGAAAACGCGGCAAAAACGCACCAGTGTGAAAGGGCCCTAACTGCATGTGAATGTGTGAGATCACTCAGGAGAGACGAGAGAGCAGAGCAGCCGGGAATCGTGCATTCCAGAGCTATCCTGCATGAGGAAAATTTCTAAATACGCCAGTATTATGCCCACCAGTTTCCACCTGGTCCCCCTATACCAGTGATGGCGAACCTTGGCACCCCAGAGGTTTTGGAACTACATTTCCTATGATGCTCATGCACTCTTCAGAGTTGATGAGCATCATGGGAAATGTAGTTCCAAAACATCTGGGGTGCCAAGGTTAGCCATCACTGCCTTATACCATTTCCTCCTGGCCCCCCCTGTACTATGCTGTGCCCTCCTGCCCCCCCATACTGTGCCCTCCTGCCCCCCCCCATAGTGTGCTGTGTCCTCCCCCATACTGTGCCCTCCTGGCCCCCCATACTGTGCCCTCCTGGCTCTCTTATACGGTTCTCTCCTGCGCCCCCCCCCCCCCCCCAAATTGTGATGTGCTCTCTTGTCCCCCCCTATACTGTTCCCACCCCTCCTCCCACCAGGCTCACCTGCCCATCCATTATAATGCATGTGCTCCCACTGTGGGAGGCTCTCAAAATTTTCAGTTAGGACTACAGAAAATACCGGAGTGCCTTGACGGGACTTACGCACATATTCGCATGTATTTGCAAATGTGTGCAGACTAAATCCCAGTTTTTAAATACATACTGTTAGACAAGATAATTTGGTTGTTTGCAGGCTTTTTCTTTTGGAGATCCAACTTTACCAGTGTCAGGAGGAAAAAATAAATTGCAAACCTGTTCTATTTTCCCCAGTAAACCTGTGGTGGCCTACCGCTTTCAACGCCACATCCCTTCCTTCTTCTCTTAGATACACTTTTTGATTTAAAAAGGCCAACTTTAAATTTATGAACCGCTCTGCAGAGAGCGCACCTTGACAGTGGTCAGACTATGCATGCGCAAAATAAATACATTAGTGTTAGGCAAGTGGGTAATAAATTACACCAAGGCAGATAATATGGTAAGATTCAGCATGCAAATTAAAAGGGTTAACGATTACACGTTAGTGGAAATCTACTGCTCCCAACTAGGAGTAAGCATCACATATCAGCAGAATGCCAAACCTGAATCGTACTCCTGAGTTCTGCAATCTCTCTCTTCTGTTTCTCTGCCTGGCGATTATCTGGTACGAGCTCTCCTATGTACGTCCTCAACTGCTGCACTAAAGAATTCTGAGATTCCAATTCAATGCAAGATTGGCTACAGGTGATAAACGACATCAAGATTAGATCATAGGTATGACTACAACATTCTTTTACAACTCAGCTAAGTACCACCTGCAGCAACACCAACTACAGTGGGTATAGAAAATAATCACCCTCTCCCCCACCCCTTCTTTAAAATAAAATTTTATTGCTTTGCCACCTGAAATTAAAGGAGTTCTCTGACCTAAAACTTTTAACCCCCGCTGTGCCCGGGCTGTAAAAAAATAGAAAATAAACTGTCACTTACCTGCCTACTATCCCCCGTTGTTCCGATATCGCCGTCCCGTTCTCCGGTCCCGGTCTCTTCCGCTTCCTGTGGGTCGGTGACTCATAGTGCGCTCAGCCTATCAGCGGCCGCGACGGGACATTGCTGCGGCCGCTGATAGGCTGAGCGCACTATGAGTCACCGACACACAGGAAGCGGAAGGGGCCCGGGACCGGAGAACGGGACGGCGATATCGGAACAACGGGGGATCGTAGGCAGGTAAGTGACAGTTTATTTTCTATTTTTTTACAGCCCGGGCACAGCGGGGGTTAAAAGTTTTAGGTCAGAGAACTCCTTTAAGACAGACACACTTTGTTTTATCCAGCTGTATTTACTTATAACATCCAAGTGAAAGATATAACAACAACAACATGTTAGAAAAAAAAAATCAAACACAAATTCACTGAGTTGGAAAAAGGCTCACCCCCTTGTGTCAGTATATTGTTGAAACACCCTTTGCTTTTAATTTAAATAGTCTGTTGGGATATGTCTCTACTAACTTTTCACAACTAGACTTAGCAATATTTGCCCACGCTTCTTTTGCAGAACTGGTCAAGTTCAGTTAAGTTTGATGGTGACCATTTCTGGACTGCAGTCTTCAAGTCATTCCACAGATTTTCAATGGGGTTTAAGTCTGAGCTCTGACTAGGCCATGCAAGGACATTAACCCTTTTGTCCTTCCAACCACAGTGTGGTCGCTTTTCATGTTGGAAGGTAAACCTTCTTCCCATTCTCAACTTTTTGGTATTTTTCCCCCATCCATTTTTGCTTCTATCCTGACAAGTGCTTCAGTCCCAGAAACACTCCCATAACAGGATATTACCACCTCCATGCTTTACTGTAGGAATGGTGTTATTTAATTGGTGAGATGTATTGGATTTCTGCCAGACATTAGGTTTGGTGTTGGGGCCAAATAATTAAATTTTTGTCTCATCAGACCACAACACCTTTTTCCATGCAGCCTCAGAATCTTCAAGGCGTGTTTTGGCAAAGCTCAGTCATGACTGCATGTGGCCTTTCTTGAGAAGTGGCTTTTTTCTTGCAACCCTCCCATACAAGCCGCATTTGTGGAGAATTTGTGACACTATTGTCACATGCACACAATGACCACTCTGTCATAAATTACTACAACTGCTTCAGAATTGCTGTAGACCTCTTGGTAGCCTCTGTGACCAGTTTGCTCTTGGCTCTCTTATCTAGTTTGGAGTGACATGCTGATCCAGGGAGGGTCTGTGTTGTACCAAATACCTTCCACTTCTTAATAATAGACATCATTGTGCTTCTAGACATTGATGACGCCTTTAAAAAAAAAAAAAAAAAAAAAAAAAAAGTGTATCCATCGCCTGACTAGTGCCTGTCCACAACTTCATCCCAGAGACCTTTTGACAGTGCCTTGCCATCTAAAGTTGAGTGTTTGGTTAAGTTGCACTACCAGGTACTGAAATGCTCCAGGAAAGCTCTTTTCATGCTGAGCTAATCAAAATAGCCACATCTGATTACAGTGGAAATGCCTTTGTGAACCATTGAGAAGGTGATTAGCTACACCTTATTGAGTTTAAAAGTAATTTTTTGTAGGGGTGATCCCTTTTCCAACTCAGTGATTCGTTTTTTTGTTTTTGCTTTTTATCCTGACATGTTGGCATTATATATTTCACTTGGATGTTATAAGTTGCATTGAGTAAATACAACTGGAAAAAAAAAAACAGTGTATCTTAAATTTCAGGCTGCAAAGCAACAAAATATGATAATTTTTAAAGGGGGGTGGGGGGGGGGGGGGGTCTCTTCTATACCTATACACCAGAGCAATTTCAGAAAATCAACAAGCTTTAATAAAAATAAACTGTTCATGGAGTCCCAATGGGTCTAAAATGTGTATGCATGGTGAGAAACTTTAAAAAGAACGGGTGTGCCCCCATTTTCCTCCAAGCAGGTCACAAATAGTTTTTGCCAGTTTTGATGATGCAATGGGTAGGGGGAATGTACAGACACAGCAAGCCCCCTATTGACAACCAATGATCCTGAAGCAGGTTAAGCATAGACAATACATCTCTAACTACATGGCTTAGATGATTTGTACTAACAAAAGTATAGAGGCTGCCAATCCTGGCCTATTATGAATAGTTGCCTGGCCTACTATGGCTCTGAATCTTTGAGCTACTGATCTGGAGCAAGCATGCAGCAAAGTTGGGTCATACGGAAGTCAGAACGCCTTTGTTCTTGTTGTCAGTTAGTTACTTAACATGGAACTTTAGTCAGAAAATTATGTCCAGATAGCACACTTCAGGCTGGCCTTTTTACAGGGATAGCCATGTAAAAAACATTACATATAATCTAGTAATGCACTGTCCCACCCTGCTCTGCACATGCTCGGTACTGTGCCCAAAATCAGAGCCGCTAGAGGTCGATCAACAGACAGCTTTAAGATTTACTGTTGCTGAAGGGGGGAAAGAGTAAACAGGAATGATACAGACTGTGCAGAGGGAACACAGATTGGGTAGAGAGAAAAAGGAAAGCAGGAGAGGTGACAGGATAAACTCTGCTGCCAGGAAAAAAAAGGCAGTTGAACACACAAAAATATTGTCTCATCTTCCTGATATGTTCTCCTTTCTCCTTGAGCAGGGGCTTCACCTATCCTCTGTGGCTGAACCAAAACATAATATCCAGCTGGAAATGCACACGTTAATTGCAGAAAGTGACATAGTGAGAGATTTACAAAAAACTGGTGCACACAGAATCTGGTGCAGCTGTGCATACAAGCCCATCAGCTCCTAATGCCCTTTTCACACAGACTTTTCCTCCATTCACTGTTATGGAGCAACGGTGACATGTCTGGCAACACTCACTGCTATCCGATCCGTGAAATCCAGACATATGGTGACCCTATTTTCCATCTGTCTAGCAGATCATATGAAAAACGGACAGGCAGTCCGTTTTCATACAATTTCCCCATAGAGCAGAGCGGGACTCTGATGGGTGCGTCTCAGCACAGTGGAGCGGAGATTGACCTTCCATCTGCCTGCTCAACGGATCGATCCCCCGTTGAGCAAGGGGACAAGCCTGTGTGAAAATACCCCACTTTAGCTTGTGCAATAAGGCTTTGACAATAAAACCTGGAAGCGGATTACTTACTATGTACTGCTGCACCAGTTTTTGTAAATGTCCCCCATAGTTTGAGACCAAGTTGAGGAGGAGAGTTTCCAGTAAGGAAGTGACTGCTCTGGGCTTCAACAAAATGGCAGCCTCCACAAAATTAAACAGGAACAACAAGGTAAGCCATTTACAGCACATACTAATTTTGGTAGCATAATCATTAATGTGGAATGTATGTTTTTTTGATAAACATTTATTGTCATCAAACCGTTGTGGGTAAATTTCTGCTTTAAAAGTTCTTAAGCCAAAGGATTGGCAAGACAGCAGGCAGAATTTTCACAAGACCCCAGCAGTGGCAGTTTACAAGTTTGTCTCACTTTTTTTTTTTTCAAATAACTGCAATCTATTTTGAAAAATGTTTCCCCATTTAACAAGGAGGATCACTTTAAATCAAGGGTCTGAAACTGGTGGCCCTCCAGCTGTTGTAAAACTACAAGTCCCATCATGCCTCTGCCTGTGGGAGTCATGATGGTAACTGTCATTCTTGCAATGCCTCATTGGACTTGTAGTTTTGCAACAGCTGGAGGGCCGCCAGTTTGAGACGCCTGCTTTAAATGTTTCACCTCAACAGTGCTTCCAAATTCTCGCTCTTTTCATTCGTTGATTGAAGCGTTTGTCTTAGACATGTGACTTCTTGTACTTTCTGCTTCTGTGCTTCCTGTAGCTCCACCTCAAGTTCGCTGACTTGGCCTCTTAAGGTATCCATCTCCATTTTGTGCTGGTCTGACAACAGCTGAAGCTGAAAAACAATGAAATGGGACAGAAAGAGTCCCTGTAAATTCCAGGCCCTTTTTACACCTAGCAAAGTTTCAGGGGTATCTACAGTAAAAAAAAGCTAAAAATGTTACAGCAGACATACAAAAGGCTAAAAATGTAGACGATATTGGAAATTAATATTTAAACACTTGGCCCACCAGGCCGAATGTCTCACATACATGTAAAAATCTGCATTTTGTACTAGATAGATAATTAGTGAAAGATTTGTGTCACCGGTGCAAAAATATATACGTGTATTATTTTAAAATGTGAATCCTTAAATTTATGTGTCGGATCTGCTGCAGTCATGGGTTCCCCACCGTTGGTGTGGGATAAGCAATGTTTCAATATATTTGATAACTGGGCTAACCCCAAAATAATTCTTACCACCCAACCTGTGACAGTGAATATTAAATTTACATCCATCAATATAGCAATCATTAGTAATTGTTATTAACCATGGAACATACTGTGAAATATATAATAAAAAGAAGAAAATAAAGTCTCAGTGCTCCTCTTAATAAAAAAAATAAATACAATTATGGGTATTCAAAACCCACGTGCACAGATCTAAATCCGTATTGGAAAAAATAAATAAAAGCCAATCCGTGATGCACCACCACCTTCTAAAATGGACACTCACCAGAGAATATTATAAGAGCCTTGATTGATGCCTGGATCAACCACTCCCCTCATTAGGATGTATCTGGGGATTCCCAACTGGTATATTAATATTCATTTCCTGTATTTCCACGTAGATCGCCGTAGAGACTGCAGAGATCTTTCGCCAGGAGTGGGAGCAATACCTGCCCCCTGAAAGGTGCCAAATTGTGACACTGGAGGGGGGCATCCGGACAGTGGAAGTTTCAGTTTTTGGGTGGACCTCCGCTTTTTTACTTGTCCGTTTACTTTTTTTTTTTACATTTTATGGTTTATTTTATTTCATTTCATTTCATTTCATTTCAATTTACACTTTGCCAATTATTATTAATTTTTTTATTAACTTTATTGCAATCACAAGGGATGAACAACATCCCCTATGATAGCTGGTGCAGTGAAAGGTACTCCTACTGAGAGATCTGGAGTCTAAGGGCCAGATTCACGTAGATGAGCGTCGGCGTAACGTATCGTAGTGCCTGATTCACCAAGCACTTGCGATGAAAACCTACGCTGGCGGCCTCCGGCGCAAGGCGGGCCAATTTAAATGGGCGTGTGCCATTTAAATTAGGCGCGCTCCCGCACCGGACCTACCGCGCATGCTCCGTTTCCGAACTCCCGCCGTGCTTTGCGCGAAGTGACGTAATTTTTTCGAACGGGGACGCGCAATTCCGTATTCCCGGACGGCTTACGCAAACGACGTTATTTTTTAAATTTTGACGCGGGAACGACGGCCATACTTTATACAGCAATACGATTGCTGTGTAAAGTTAAGGCACCAAAAAAAAGGACTAACTTTGCGACGGGAAACTAGACTAGCGGCGACGTAGCGAACGCGAAAAACCGTCGTGGATCGCCGTAACTCCTAATTTGCATACCCGACACTGGTTTACGACACAAACTCCCCCCAGCGGCGGCCGCGGTATTGCATCTTAAGATCCGACAGTGTAAAACAATTACACCTGTCGGATCTTATGGCCATCTATGCGTAACTGATTCTATGAATCAGTCGCATAGATAGGCCGTCGTATCTGCTCTGTGAATCTGGCCCTTAGACTCCAAGTCTCTCCTCTGCCCTGGCTAAAGCAAGTTTGTTGTTTTTTTCCGTCAGTGTAACTGTCTGCCTCTACAAGGCATGAGCAGACAGATACAGACAGTATGCAGGTGTCCTGCATTGCACTCATGATTTTCTGATCACGGATGCAATGCTTTGCAGATTCCTAGTAAAAAATAAATACACTTTTTTTGCTTTCAAAAAGATGTGCATTTAGATTTTTTTTTTACAAAACTGAACTTATCCTACAATTGCTTGTTCACACCTGACCATTGTATCGATTGAAGCTTGTTGCTGGAAGCTCAAAGCATCTGAGCTTCTTTGAGGCTGGGTTCACACTGATACGACACACGACATATGACTATCATCCTACTTTGCTCTGCGACATCAGTCCTACATTGGTCCGACATCCATCCGACTTTTCAAAGTCGGACCGACTTGTGTCAGACCAATTAAGACGGCTCTCATAGGGAAACATTGATTTTCATACGTCATGCAACATTAGCTCCTAATGTCGGAGCGTTTGTTGTACTAGTGTGAACCCGGTTGTGCGTTTTCAGCACATGACATGACGACATCAGTCCAAGATCATTCAGAATGGCAACTGTGTGGATTTTGCTTTCCCATAGACTTGTATGGAAATGTAAATCCTGCTTGAAGTGAACTAGTGCCCCTTGGCACAGGTCCTAGTACTCTTACATAGGAAAAGTGAAATTCCTGCCCAACACTAACTATATTGAACCAACCTGTGTAAAAAAAAGATCTTTACGGTTACCAATTTTTAGTCTGCTCCAGTCACATGATCCTACTGTTCTGGCTCCTGTGGCGCCGAGCAGCAGCTGCAGAGAAGAGGAAGCGCCGACAGCAGCTTGGACAAGGGAGCCTACGAGTGACATCACAACTCCCAGAGTTTACAGTTATTGTTGAGCGCTCCTTCCTCTCCCCTACAGCTGCCGCTCATTGACACAGGGGTTAGACATGTCAGCAGCAGATTAAAGGGGTTGTAAAAGGTAAAAAAAAAAAAAAAAAAAAAAAATCCCCCAAATAGCTTCCTTTACCTTAGTGCAGTCCTCCTTCACTTACCTCATCCTTCCATTTTGCTTTTAAATGTCCTTATTTCGTCTGAGAAATCCTCACTTCCTGTTCTTCTGTCTGTAACTCCACACAGTAATGCAAGGCTTTCTCCCTGGTGTGGAGTGTCATGCTTGCCCCCTACCTTGAGGGGCGAGCAGGAGAGTCAGGACACCCACTAACACACAGCTCCTTTCTCTATTTGCAACGTAGAGAGCGTCCTGACTCTCCTGTAGTCCAAGGGAGGGGGTGAGCACAACACTCCACACCAGGGAGAAAGCCTTGCATTACTGTGTGGAGTTACAGATAGAAGAACAGGAAGTGAGGATTTCTCACAAGAAATGAGGACATTTAAAAGCAAAATCGAAAGATGAGGTAAGCGAAGGAGGACTGCACCAAGGTAAAGGAAGCTATTTAGGGGAAACATTTTTTTTTATCTTTACAACCCCTTTAAAAAATGTGCAATTATAAACATTTTTTTTTTAAACAGATTAGGCAGCATTGGTAGCAGCAGAGGAAAAGGGGACTTTTTTTTTTTTCCGATCTGATAATTGGCTTTTGAGATACACATATAGTGCAAGAAGCAACAACAAATAAATGTGCAAACGGTCAGAAAAATTATCTGAAAAGGCACGTCTTTACCGAGAGACATACAGCAATTTAACCATTACAAAAGAGAGATCACATCTTGGTGCACAAGAACATTAGTAGTAAATTTCCATGTATAAGCAATCAATATCCGTTAATGATTCCCAGACGATACATTCCTCTCACCAAGTTAAAGTTGAACCATCATAAAAAGTTAGGTATGGTGTAATGTACTTATAAACAGGGCTTTTCTTCAGGGGCTCAGACTCTTGGGGGTGAGGGGCTGCTCACCACAATCACTTCTAAACACAGAAGTCCGGTAATGTAATGCATAGCAATCCTGGTATTTAATGCCCCTTTAAGACCCTCCTACTGTTTGTGAAGTTTGACTGACCACGCCCACTATTTGATGCGATTTGGAGGGGTGCGTAAGTGGAGGGGTTTTGGGAGGTCGTGGTTGAGTTCCAGCCCCTATTTTTTTGAGAAACAAATGCCTGCTTATAAATCACATAGGAACAAAGGGTAATACACCAAAAATTTACCCGAGAACATGTCAGTTTAAATAGTGACGAAAAGGAAAGAAGAGGAAGGAACACGAAGGAAAAAAGAGGGAGTGTCAAGGGCAGTTATGGTAACACCTCCCAGACCTCAGATGAATACTGTGGAAGAAACTATTTTTAATAAAGTTAATGCAAGGGAGGAATTCCACTTTGTTTGAATATAAATCCTTACATATGGAAGCCATCAAGCTTTTATGTTGCAATTACATGTACACGAGTCATCCCTATTCTATTTACAGTAAACAGAGTATTTCTTTGTATTGGTTTCCTTCTTTCTTTTAGAGCAATTTCCAGTAGTGCGGGTCACTGGAATGAATACGGTCAATATAGCTTAGCTCTAAAAAAAAATGTAAGGATGGCAGATCCTGCCAGCGGTTTTCTGGTTCCCCAGTGCCCTGCCTACCGGGCCATGCCAAGTCTGCTGTAACTTTCTATAAACCATTAGTAAAACTGTCCCCCACTATACATGCGCAACATGATCTGCATATTGTAGAATGCCATAACAGCAACAATTATCTGAAAATTATACAGCACAGTTACACAGCCCCTGCCAACACCTGCCTCTTCCTGCCGCCTCCTTTTAGCAGCTTCTTCCGATTGCCTCCTCCTCTCCTCTTCTTGCTGCCTCCTCTCCTCTGCCTGCTCAGCCTGTGTGCGCTCCTCCTTTATGATCTGCAGTTCCTGAGACAGCAGCCGTAAAGCCTTCTCCTTTTCTTGGGCATCAGCTACCGCCAGTTCCAGCTTGCGGATCTCTCTCATCTGATGGGCAATTATTTCAAGAGCTCGGGTTTCAGATGGTGGGGCATCAAGAGACTGATAATCCAGGGCCCTGTCATAAAAACAATAACACATCAATAGGCACACCATGTGTACCGTATTTGCCGGCGTACAAGACGACCCCCCTAATTTTCCAGGAAAATGTTTGGTTTTGGGATATACTCGCCATATAAAACTACCCCCTTCCTACTAGTCTTTCTGGAAGCCGAGGGGTAGCCAGAACCGCTGACAGAAACAGGCTTTTTCAAATCTCACTGTGCCATTACATTACATGCCTCACTGTGCCATTACATTACATTACATGCCTCACTGTGCCTGAACTTGCCCCCCACTGTGCGAACAGTGCAATCACTCACGTTTTGCTG
The DNA here is from genome assembly GCF_905171775.1 of Rana temporaria. Classification (NCBI taxonomy): domain Eukaryota; kingdom Metazoa; phylum Chordata; class Amphibia; order Anura; family Ranidae; genus Rana; species Rana temporaria. The sequence goes on from NC_053497.1 coordinate 52,944,774, forward strand.
ATTTGACTTCCAGGCCGTGACAGTCTCCGGCTGCTGCGAGCGTCCATGATTTGAAAGTCGCTCCTTCTCCTCAGACTGTCCTGTGATAGGCGGAACACAAATTTTCCCAGCAGCGCCTCTGTTCTGTGTTCCGCCTATCACGGACGTCTTCTCATCTAGTCCGAGGATGTGAAGGCATCTGTGATAGGAGGAACACAGAACAGAGGCTCTGCTGGGAAGATTTGTGTTCCGCCTATCACAGGACACTCTGAGGAGAAGGAGCGACTTTTAAATAATTGACGCTCGCAGCAGACGGAGACTGTCACCGGCGTATAAGACGACCCCCGACTTTGGATGCATTTTTTTGCATCCAAAAAGTCATCTTATACGCCGGAAAATACGGTACGTTTTTGTGATTTTTTTCAATGAATGTAGCTCTAAGGCCCCGTACACACGACCGAACATGTCCGCTGAAACTGGTCCGCTGACCAGTTTCAGCGGACATGTTCAGGCATCTGTACGGCCGACCGGACAATTTTCCGGCGGATCGGACAGGTTTCCAGCGGACAAATGTTTCTTAGCATGCTAAGAAATATGTCCGCTGGAAGCCTGTCCGTCGGACATGTTCGGTCGTCTGTACAGACTCACCAGACATGTCCGATCGGCCGCCATCCCTCGCATGCGTCGAGGTGATTTGACGCATGCGTGGAAGCATTGAACTTCCAGGGCCGCGCACGTCGCCACGTCATCGTCGCGGCGCAGGCCACGTCACCGCGTATCATGTACGCGCGGATTTCTGTCTGATGGTGTGTACAACCATCAGACAGAAATCTCCGGACGAACATGTCCGCTGAAAACGGTCCGGCAGACCGTTTTCAGCGGACAGTCCGTCCGTGTGTACGAGGCCTAACACATCCGTGGAACACGAACAGATCATTGTCCAAACAAATTGCATCAAATAAGGCCCCTTTCACACGGACGGATAGAATGGTGCTTTTAGCTGTGGATTTTCTAGTTTTCTACCGCAGCTAAAAGCACACAATGCTTTCCTATGGCCCCATTCACGCACAGTGTTTAGCTATGATTTCGTTACATGCGGTTTGGTGCGAATAAAAAAAAAAAATTGAATTGAATGCGTCCAGGTGCGATTTAGCGCAGCTATATACACACATACAAAAGAAAGGATTTTTGTGTGTTTACTAGCTATGATTAAACACTAAATACAGTGTGAAACGTGTCAGCTCTGCCGGTATGCTGTGACATGTAGAGCTGTTTTTCTATCTTGGATTTTCACAATAAAGGCAACTTTTTTTCGGAGTACGGCTGTCCAGAAGAATCCTTTCTTTTGTTTTGCACCCCCTGTGGTCCTGGGGGAAGCATTTATTCTGAAGATTTACACACCTGAGCGGTTTTTCTTTCTTAGCTATATGCACATAACCGCAGTCTTTTGTGTCAACTGCAGATAGCAGCGTTAGAAAAAAAAAAAAAGAAGAACAGGAATAAACTAGAAAATGCATTCCCTGAGGAAAATGCGAGTGGGAATGCTGAATTGCTGAGCCCGCACCAAAGCCATTCACCATAACCACTACACTATCTTTAGGACACACAGCTCCTTTCTCTATCTGCAAAGTAGAGAGTATGCTGACTTCCTGGTCGCCCCTCCCCCCTCAAGAGGTTTCCCCTCCCCCCAGGTCAGTGAGGAGGAATATTGCACTGAGGTAGAAAGCTATTTATGGAAAGAAATTCCATTACAAACGCCTTTTAATTCACAGACCAATACATTAATTACGCCTCCAAACAAAACGTAATAAATCCACAACCATACATGCGATCGATACAGCGACTTCACCGTTTGAAAGACACGGCCCTTGTGAACGCATCGATATGAAATTTATGTTGATAAACTTAAAATTGTGGCCATGCCAGCGATTTAGAAAAGAGCGTCTTTGTGTGTTTTGCAGGAAAATTTTTAAAATTTTTAACATGACGGTCAATGAGAGTGGTTTTGTCGCTCTTGTCCTTTAGAAGCTCCTGGAACTAAAACTAAAATACGTATCACAAAACTGATCACATTGCCTGAAACCAGACAAGCATACCTACGTTTTGATATATAAATTGTGTATGACAAGTAGATCTTGTGGGCGTGAGAGCAATTTGTTCGCCCTTTTTTTAAAGATAATTTTTGTTTTCAAAGATCTCCACTGTAAAGGTCACATGACACACTCTAAACCTGCTCCATAGGGTTACATTATAACCGATTCCATTTTCTGAAAAAATCGCTAAACGTAAATTGCGTTTTCACAAAAACCGTAAAAGATATCAATCTGAAAAGTCATGTTTGGATAGCTGAATATTTTGTGACCGCTTTAAAGTTTGTTTGGTGTCTGTAAGTGAAAGTATGAAGGAGCTGAAACTTTTGGCAGAACGTGTGTTTTGAAGCGGTAAAAAGCATGTTCTCATTGACTTCAATGTTAAAAAAAAGTGTCTAAAAGCTTAATATTTTAAAAAGTATAAATAGTACAAAAAAACTTGAAGAAGTGCCATCGTTAGCTGAACGAGACGAACATTTTAATAGTTGAATGGTCTCAATAGCTCAAAGTATGCAGAAGTTACGCAGAGCCAAAAAACGTACGGAATAATAAAATTAAAATTAAGAAGAAGAATAATAAAAAACGAATATCAATACTGGGAATGCTTATTAAAGCATTCCCACTAACTAGACAATGCATTTCCTGAGGAAAATGCGAGTGGGAATGCTGAATAGCTGAATTGCTGAGCCCGCACAAAAGCCATTCACCATAACCACTACACTATCATTAGGACATACAAACAGTGTTCCTTCAGTACTTATAAAGCCTAATATCACACAGCTCCTTTCTCTATCTGCAATATAGAGAGTGTCCTGACTTGACTGGTCGCCCCTCCCCCCTCAAGAGGCTTTCTCCACATGAGGTGGGGGAGGAGGACTGCACTGAGGTAAAGAAAGCTATTTAGGGAATCAAAATACCATTAGAAACGCTTTCATCCACACACAAAATCAGTTATTGAAGCCTTCAAACAAAACGTAATAAATCCACAACCGTACATGCGATCGATACAGCGACTTCACCGTTTGAAAGACACGGCCCTTGTGAACGCATCGATATAAAATTTATGTTGATAAACTTAAAAATGTGGCCATGTCAGCAATTTAGAAAAGAGCGTCTTTGTGTGTTTTGCAGAAACATTTTTTAGACTTTTTAACATGTCTCTTGTCCTTTAGAAGCTCCTGGAACTAAAACTAAAATACGTATCACAAAACTGATCACATTGCCTGAAACCAGACAAGCATACCTACGTTTTGATATATAAATTGTGTATGACAAGCAGATCTTGTGGGCGTGAGAGCAATTTGTTCCCCCTTTTTTTAAAGATAATATTTTTTGTGGATGATCTGCACTCTAAAGGTCACATGACACACTCTAAACCTGCTCCATAGGATTACATTATAACCGATAAAATATCACTAAACGTAAACTGCGTTTTCACAAAAACCGTAAAAGATATAAATCTAAAAAGTCATGTTTGGATAGCTGAATATTTTGTGACCGCTTTAAAGTTTGTTTGGTGTCTGTAAGTGAAAGTATGAAGGAGCTGAAACTTTTGGCAGAACGTGTGTTTTGAAGCGGTAAAAAGCATGTTCCCATTGACTTCAATGTTAAAAAAAAGTGTCTAAAAGCTTAATATTTTAAAAAGTATAAATAGTACAAAAAAACTTGAAGAAGTCCCATCGTTAGCTGAACGAGACGAACATTTTAATAGTTGAATGGTCTCAATAGCTCAAAGTATGCAGAAGTTACGCAGAGCCAAAAAACGTACGGAATAAAGGATAAGAATAAAAAGAACTAGAAAATGCATTCCCTGAGGAAAATGCGAGTGGGAATGCTGAATTGCTGAGCCCGCACCAAAGCCATTCACCATAACCACTACACTATCTTTAGGACACACAGCTCCTTTCTCTATCTGCAAAGTAGAGAGTATCCTGACTTCCTGGTCGCCCCTCCCCCCTCAAGAGGTTTCCCCTCCCCCCCAGGTCAGTGAGGAGGAATATTGCCCTGAGGTAAGGAAAGCTATTTATGGAAAGAAATTCCATTACAAACGCCTTTTAATTCACAGACCAATACATTAATTACGCCTCCAAACAAAACGTAATAAATCCACAACCGTACATGCGATCGATACAGCGACTTCACCGTTTGAAAGACACGGCCCTTGTGAACGCATCGATATGAAATTTATGTTGATAAACTTAAAATTGTGGCCATGCCAGCGATTTAGAAAAGAGCGTCTTTGTGTGTTTTGCAGGAAAATGTTTTAAATTTTTAACATGGACGGTCAATGAGAGTGGTTTTGTCACTCTTGTCCTTTAGAAGCTCCTGGAACTAAAACTAAAATACGTATCACAAAACTGATCACATTGCCTGAAACCAGACAAGCATACCTACGTTTTGATATATAAATTGTGTATGACAAGTAGATCTTGTGGGCGTGAGAGCAATTTGTTCGCCCTTTTTTTAAAGATAATTTTTGTTTTCAAAGATCTCCACTCTAAAGGTCACATGACACACTCTAAACCTGCTCCATAGGATTACATTATAACCGATAAAAAAATCACTAAACGTAAATTGCGTTTTCACAAAAACCGTATAAGATATCAATCTAAAAAGTCATGTTTGGATAGCTGAATATTTTGTGACCGCTTTAAAGTTTGTTTGGTGTCTGTAAGTGAAAGTATGAAGGAGCTGAAACTTTTGGCAGAACGTGTGTTTTGAAGCAGGAAAAAGGATGTTCTCATTGACTTCAATGTTAAAAAAAAGTGTCTAAAAGCTTAATATTTTAAAAAGTATAAATAGTACAAAAAAACTTGAAGAAGTCCCATCGTTAGCTGAATGAGACGAACATTTTAAAAGTTAAATGGTCTCAATAGCTGAAAGTATGCAGAAGTTACGCAGAGCCAAAAAACGTACGGAATAAAATTAAGAAGAAGAATAATAAAAAACGAATATCAATACTGGGAATGCTTATTAAAGCATTCCCACTAATAATAAAAAACGACTAGAAAATGCATTCCCTGAGGAAAATGCGAGTGGGAATGCTGAATTGCTGAGCCCGCACCAAAGCCATTCACCATAACCTCTACACTATCTTTAGGACACACAGCTCCTTTCTCTATCTGCAAAGTAGAGAGTATGCTGACTTCCTGGTCGCCCCTCCCCCCTCAAGAGGTTTCCCCTCCCCCCAGGTCAGTGAGGAGGAATATTGCCCTGAGGTAGAAAGCTATTTATGGAAAGAAATTCCATTACAAACGCCTTTTAATTCACAGACCAATACATTAATTACGCCTCCAAACAAAACGTAATAAATCCACAACCGTACATGCGATCGATACAGCGACTTCACCGTTTGAAAGACGCGGCCCTTGTGAACGCATCGATATGAAATTTATGTTGATAAACTTAAAATTGTGGCCATGCCAGCGATTTAGAAAAGAGCGTCTTTGTGTGTTTTGCAGGAAAATTTTTAAAATTTTTAACATGGACGGTCAATGAGAGTGGTTTTGTCACTCTTGTCCTTTAGAAGCTCCTGGAACTAAAACTAAAATACGTATCACAAAACTGATCACATTGCCTGAAACCAGACAAGCATACCTACGTTTTGATATATAAATTGTGTATGACAAGTAGATCTTGTGGGCGTGAGAGCAATTTGTTCGCCCTTTTTTTAAAGATAATTTTGGTTTTCAAAGATCTCCACTCTAAAGGTCACATGACACACTCTAAACCTGCTCCATAGGATTACATTATAACCGATAAAAAAATCACTAAACGTAAATTGCGTTTTCACAAAAACCGTATAAGATATCAATCTAAAAAGTCATGTTTGGATAGCTGAATATTTTGTGACCGCTTTAAAGTTTGTTTGGTGTCTGTAAGTGAAAGTATGAAGGAGCTGAAACTTTTGGCAGAACGTGTGTTTTGAAGCAGGAAAAAGGATGTTCTCATTGACTTCAATGTTAAAAAAAAGTGTCTAAAAGCTTAATATTTTAAAAAGTATAAATAGTACAAAAAAACTTGAAGAAGTCCCATCGTTAGCTGAATGAGACGAACATTTTAAAAGTTAAATGGTCTCAATAGCTGAAAGTATGCAGAAGTTACGCAGAGCCAAAAAACGTACGGAATAAAATTAAGAAGAAGAACTAGAAAATGCATTCCCTGAGGAAAATGCGAGTGGGAATGCTGAATTGCTGAGCCCGCACCAAAGCCATTCACCATAACCACTACACTATCTTTAGGACACACAGCTCCTTTCTCTATCTGCAAAGTAGAGAGTATCCTGACTTCCTGGTCGCCCCTCCCCCCTCAAGAGGTTTCCCCTCCCCCCAGGTCAGTGAGGAGGAATATTGCACTGAGGTAGAAAGCTATTTATGGAAAGAAATTCCATTACAAACGCCTTTTAATTCACAGACCAATACATTAATTATGCCTCCAAACAAAACGTAATAAATCCACAACCGTACATGCGATCGATACAGCGACTTCACCGTTTGAAAGACACGGCCCTTGTGAACGCATCGATATGAAATTTATGTTGATAAACTTAAAATTGTGGCCATGCCAGCGATTTAGAAAAGAGCGTCTTTGTGTGTTTTGCAGGAAAATTTTAAATTTTTTTAACATGGACAGTCAATGAGAGTGGTTTTGTCACTCTTGTCCTTTAGAAGCTCCTGGAACTAAAACTAAAATACGTATCACAAAACTGATCACATTGCCTGAAACCAGACAAGCATACCTACGTTTTGATATATAAATTGTGTATGACAAGTAGATCTTGTGGGCGTGAGAGCAATTTGTTCGCCCTTTTTTTAAAGATAATTTTTGTTTTCAAAGATCTCCACTCTAAAGGTCACATGACACACTCTAAATCCCTTCCATAGGGTTACATTATAACCGATTCCATTTTCTGAAAAAATCGCTAACGTAAATTGCGTTTTCACAAAAACCGTAAAAGATATCAATCTGAAAAGTCATGTTTGGATAGCTGAATATTTTGTGACCGCTTTAAAGTTTGTTTGGTGTCTGTAAGTGAAAGTATGAAGGAGCTGAAACTTTTGGCAGAACGTGTGTTTTGAAGCAGGAAAAAGGATGTTCTCATTGACTTCAATGTTAAAAAAAAGTGTCTAAAAGCTTAATATTTTAAAAAGTATAAATAGTACAAAAAAACTTGAAGAAGTCCCATCGTTAGCTGAATGAGACGAACATTTTAAAAGTTAAATGGTCTCAATAGCTGAAAGTATGCAGAAGTTACGCAGAGCCAAAAAACGTACGGAATAAAATTAAGAAGAAGAATAATAAAAAACGAATATCAATACTGGAATGCTTATTAAAGCATTCCCACTAATAATAAAAAACGAATATCAATACTGGGAATGCTTATTAAAGCATTCCCACTAATAATAAAAAACGAATATCAATACTGGGAATGCTTATGAAAGCATTCCCACTAAATATCAATACTGGGAATGCTTATTAAAGCATTCCCACTAATTAAGAAGAAGAAGAATAATAAAAAACGAATATCAATACTGGGAATGCTTATTAAAGCATTCCCACTAAAAAACGAATATCAATACTGGGAATGCTTATTAAAGCATTCCCACTAATAATAAAAAACGAATATCAATACTGGGAATGCTTATTAAAGCATTCCCACTAATAAAAAACGAATATCAATACTGGGAATGCTTATTAAAGCATATATAAAAAAAAGGGTTGCTATGGGAATGACTACCGCAGCTAAACGCGGCTGCATGTAACCGCAATGTACAAATGCAGCTAATCGCAGAGCCTGGAGCCTTAACATTTCACAAAACATTTACATGCTTTTAACTGCGGAAAAACAGCGTCCATGTGAAAGGCGCCTTAGTGTGAATATGCATGTTTGATTTTCACAGTGTCCAGTGAACATGAGATCAAAGGACAGCAGCTGACAAAGAGATCTGTAACTTGTCTAGCAGTTTTGTGGCTACAGCATCCAATGTAAACATGCCATGGGGTCACTAGCTTAACTGGGCATACAACAGTACATTTCTAATCACTGTTTATACCTTGCTTGCATACGAAATTTGAATTTAAAAGAACTCCGATAGCTATCTTTATCCAAAATGAACAGACAGCATCATTACATATTGATTCTAAAACACTAAACACCTTGTAAAATACTATTTGTTGTTTCCCCAAGTTTGATTTTTGAAAAAATGTCAATGATTTGCTATGTAAAAGCTCCCAATAAGTACAATGAAGAGGAGCATACTTTCACAGATTGAGTCTTCTGCGGTATCTCCCTGTGGCTTGCCTGGATTCCTGCTTCGGCTTCACAACACTTTCTCCAGCGGCTCTAGTGGGGACTAAACTTTGGACTGGGGGCTCCACACTCAACTTTTTTTTAGGCCTGTCAACAGTGATGTCTGTGAGTGCAATACTGTAAGTAATTTGCTCAAAAGGAAAATATAATGTTTTACCATGTGCTCTATAATTATCTACTTAAGGACAGAGCCTCTGAGATTTGGTGTTTACAAACTAAAAACAGCTTTTTTGCTAGAAAATTACACACACACACACACACACACGTTTGGGGGTTCTAACACCATAGAGAATAAAATGGCGGTCGACGCAATACTTTTTGTCACACCGTATTTGCGCAGCGATCTTACAAGCACACTTTTTTTAATTAAAAAAAAGATGACAACAGTAAAGTTAGCCCAATTTTTTTTATATATTGTGAAAGATAATGTTATGCCGAGTAAACTGATACCCAACATGTCACGCTTCACAATTGCACTTGCTCGTTGAATCTCCATAGGCAATGTTTAAAAATGTCTACAGGTTACCAGTTTTGAGTTACAGGGGAGGTCTAGTGCTAGAATTATTGCTCTCACTCTATCGATCGCGGCGATACCTCACATGTGTGGTTTGAGCACTGTTTTTATATGCAGACGCTGCTCATGTATGCGTGAGCTTCTGTGCGTGAGCTCGTCGAAAAAAACAAACAAAAAACAATTGGGTCACTTTTATTCCTATTACAAGGAATGTAAAACATCCCTTGTAATAGAAAAGAAAAAGCATGACAGGTCCTCTTAAATATGAGATCTGGGGCCAAAAAGACCTCAGATCTCATATTTACACTAAAAAGCAAAAATAAATAAAAAAGGTCCCTTTAAGAGATATGGGCGGAAGTGACATTTAGACGTCGCTTCCACCCTGCAATAATATGGAGACAGATGGGGGCCCCATTTTCCCCTCACTCGTCTCCTTACCCAGCCACGGACAACATCCGATCGCTTCCTCCGCTGCTGACTGCTCCGGTTAGCGGCGGGAGGGGGCCCCTTTCCCGCCGCCGATAAAAATGATCTCGCCCGGAATCTGCCACAGACAGAGACAGGAAAAAAAAATAAAAAAAATAAAAATAAAATACAAAATTATTGTAAACAAATAAAAATTGCTACACTATTGACAGCGTGACACCTCTCTCCCCCTCCCTCTCTTGCAGTGCAGGAAAATGCATGCAATTCAGACAGGAATCGCACCGCAATCCTGTTCAAATCACATGCACTTTGAGCCTATTCATTTTGTATGGGCTCAAATCGCATTTCACCGCATGGTAGCAGCGAATACTTGAGCACAAGTATCAGTACTGGTACTCACTCTTAAGAAACAGGTATCGGTGCATCCCTATTGCAACCGGTTAAGCAGCAGAGAAAGGTGTCCTTGAGGACTGAGTGCATTGGGTAAGAAGCCTACCAGAGCAAGAAATAGGGTAATTATTTCTGCTCATACCTGAGCACTGCAATTTAACCATTGCAGTGCAAAAAATGACACAGTGCATGAGTTATTTTTTGTTTTCCCTTGAGTTCCCCATTAAAGCATCCTTAAAGATGAACTAAGGAAAGATACTTTAGCAATAAACCGGTCATACCTGGCTCGTGGACCATCTCTCCTGTCTTGTAGTATCTTTAGTGCTTCATTTTCCTGTTTCAGTTTTTCCAATTCTTTTTTCAGCTCTTCCCAGGGCTGGGTATCAGCTGGTGGGACTGGATGGGGTGCTGAGGGGAGAGGAGCTGCCCCTGGTCTACGCGTTTCGAAATGAGAAGGAGGGATTAGCCCAGTATTACCTGGAAATTAAAAATTTAACATTAATGTGGTTTAAAAAAGTAAAAAAAAAAAAAAAAAAAATGCAAGCATCCTTGACATCCATAAGAAAATAGGGTTAATAAATGGAAAACGATTTCTATCCCATTAATGATGGTATTTGCCTCCCTCACTTACCCATTCCTGTGGGAGGCAAGAACAAAGATGCCGGATTAAGCCCTTTCTTCTCCATTACTCTTCAACACAACAGATAGACTTGATTATAATTTGTTTTCAGCAGCAGGCAATACAGATATCAGCTCCATAGGATGCTGGAAAGAAACATATCAGAAGGTGCTTGGTGAAGCATTGGAAACATTGTATAGCACATCTTGTATTAGTTATCATTATTGCCCTACCCATGTAACAAACAGTAATATCATTTAACAACCGTTAACTGTTGAGCTAATCACTAATAGATTTAAAGAGGAAGTAAACCCTGATGGGTTTACTTCCTCTTTGTTTCCCTGCAAAGGTAAAGCATAATGGGCTACTATGCATTGTATGCCCATTATGTGTCACTTACCTGCAGGAGAAGCCAGCGATGTCTCGGTCTTCCTCGCTAGTAGCAAGCGGCCATTCTTCACCCCTCTTCTTCCAGGGTACGCGAACTCTGGCTCCGACTGTCCGGAGTCGCGTGACGTCACGAGAGCCGTCACTTGCATCATGACTGCATTCATAAAATGGCATGCTCAGTGTGCATGCGCCGTAGACATTGGTACAGTCTTTTTTGCAAATATCTCCTAAACCGTGTAGGTCTGGGAGATATTGCAAGCACCTACAGGTAAGCCTAGATGAAAGTCTTACCTGAGGGTTTACAACCACTTTAAGAACTGCTTTAGACAATGTATATTTTTATTACAGGTACTTTATATAGTGCCGTCAACTTACTCAGTGCTTTACATATATACCGTACATTCACATCAATCCCTGCCCTCAACGAGCTTACAATCTAAGGTCCCTAATTCACATTCATACATAGTAGGGTCAATTTTGACACGAGCCAATGTCTTTGGAGCGTGGGAGAAAACTAGAGTGCCCAGAGGAAACCCACACAAGCACAGGGAGAACATGCAAACTCCAGGCAGGTGGTGTGGTTGGGATTCGAACTGATGACCCCAGTGATAGATTTTTTATTTAATTCAAATTAATTACCTCTCTATTGGTATGTCTCAGTGCATGTGTTTCAATGCACTACAAACCGCTGGAAACCCTGTGAAGTGCCCTTTGTTTAAATTAAAAGAGACGTGTCCGATTTTTCATCTGTTAACAACGCATTTAAAATGAATACTAGCCTTTCCTACCTTACCTTGTGAAGCTAGATCTACTAACCTAAGTCCCCCCTGCAGATCCCTCACCTCCCAGATGGGGGAGGGCACAAATCCAGCCGCGCAAATGGAGCCCAAGATGACCTGTACCCTACTATACCCATGTGGTCGTCCTTTTTGTTCCTGATAGAACCCCGTCGCTTGACCTCCAATAGGTACAGTCCATGTTATAATATAAAAATATCAGATATAATCCTAAAATTACTCTAATCCCAGCGCTCAATGGTATAATCAAAAATGTCACAATATTTACAAGGTATATAGCGGCTATTATAAAATCAACAATTACTAAAAAAATATGTGTTATCAGAGGTAAAAACTTAATAAAACATTAACAGCGCTTTCAAGTCACTTGGCGTGACTTATGAGTTCAAAAAATCTCATAACCTTAAATGAGATGATAAAAAAGCTCCCAAGGTCAAACCATTTGTTTAACGGCTCCTATCAGTCTCTATATATGAATAGCTCTGTCAAGAGCCAAAATGTATGTGTGATGAAATGTCCATTCACATATTGTTGCCAAAACAAAAATTGTAGATACAAACTTCTCCAAGCACTACAAAACTGTGTGTTTCACACTGGTATCTTCCCCCTATAGGTAATGTACTCACCACATATTAGGTGAAAGACAGCATAATAAATCCTGGATCTCTGCTTATTTCCTCACCAACTCTGGATGGATGTCAGCTGTAATGGGATCCTGGTGTGGAATCACTCTTGCTACAATTTATCTCTCTGCAGTTGTAAAGAGGTGTTTCCTTGGAACATTGGTGCAGCACAACGGTCATGCAGGGAGAAAAAGGGAGACTAGATAGTGTAAAACCCTTTTATTGTTAGTAATAAACCCCTGCTGCCCACATATGCTTACACGCTTTAAAATCATAAAAGGCTTGTCACTCAAAACTAGGTATCAGCTCACACAGGGAGGATGTTCACAAATCTCTATCCCCTGTTTTGTAAGTCCCGGGTGAATACCAGCATCAGTGCAAGAAAGCTTGTCGTGTAGACACGCCCTGACGCGTTTCGTGATTGGCTCACGTCTTCAGAGGGCGTGGCTACACGATACGACTGCTTCTTATTTATGGGAATGGACAGGTCTAATTGCCCGCCCTTCCCTATATGTGATACGTCCCAGCATGGTCAGCTCCGCCTCTGTTAAACTCGTCATTAGCTGCCGCTGCCAATCCCGAACGTCTCAGGTTCGTCAGCACCAGCATGAGTCTCGGCCAATCAGCTCCACGTACCCTCGTCACTGGCTCGAACGGCCAATCGCGGGTAATCCAGACATTTGCATATGTCAATGCTTACAAGACTGGATCAGCTGGGACGTACAATCTGTTTATAGCAAATAGTAACCTCCGATGCTATAGCGGGTTCATACTTTAATACAGATCCGCCGGCACCAATGTACCATACGCTAAAGCGGGAAAATGAAAGAAAAATACATTTAGAAACGGAAATTGCTTCTAACGCCATTACATAGTGATGACTGACATCCCTTTGTACATAATCTCAGTACTATGCATTAGCAGCCAAACTAATGTGCCATATACTGGCTTATATTGCTCAATTACAAGTTTTACTTTAACAGTAACAGCATATACATTTAAAATCCAACATATATATTATAAAAAAGTCTCTATGTACCTTATATTTATTAAAACAATAAATAAAATATTCATTAAAAATTCATCACTGTATTATATAAATATACCTAATAGAAACCACATATTGATTAATTAACCTCCTCAAACATTATTATGGAAGATAAAATTGTATAGAGTGTCATTTTCTTAACAATGACACATTATATATTAATTATGGCCAAACTTTTTTATGGACACCATTGGGTAAGTTTGGACATTAGTTAAGTGATCTCAATGGCCTGTAAGGTCAAAAACATGACCAGTGTGATCAACTTAACTTTATTATGCACATCCTTATTGTGTATATATGATATACACCTCAAAGTGATAAAAATATTAGTCGAATATTTTATCACTCACTCAGAAAAAATAATATTAACATCAGGAGAGCACCCCTTACTCCCCTAGTGGTCACTAATGAAACAATTGAGATCTACATCTATGTTGAGGCCATTGGGACTTAAAGTATTAGTCCAATATAGCCACTGTGTCTCACGTTTAGATATCTCACGGACCATATTAGCCCCCCTCCAGTTACGATCTATACGGTCTATACCCCAAAATTTCAATCCGATGGGATTTTTATCGTGTTTATCCCTGAAATGGAGCGAGACGCTGTGATCTTTGTAACCAATGGTGATATTATAGATGTGCTCCGATATCCTCTTGGTTAAAGTTCTTTTTGTGCGCCCAATGTACATTAGGCCACAAGGGCATTCTAGAGCATATACCACATGTGTGGTTTTGCATGTGATACATTCTTTAATCTCAAATTCTTTTCCATTTGCAGTGGAAGTAAATCTGGTGAGTCCTCTTAGGTGTGTGGATACCTGTTGGCATGATTTACATCTCCTACACGCTGTGAATCCTGCTCTGTCCCAAAACATCTTGATTTTTTTGGGTGGGTCCAGTACCTTTTTGACTATTTGGTCTCCAAAAGAAGACGTTCTTCTGTATATGAAGCGTGGATTTTCGGGCAATGACGATTTTAGAGTTCTGTCCATAGTCAAAATGTTCCAATGTTTTCTGAATATAGCTTCTATTTCATGATATTGTTCATGATAGGTAGAAATGAAGCCCCATTCATGGGCTTGATTTGGTGCACGATCTTTTGGTTCCAACATATTTTGTTGTGTGGTCTGTCCCACCTCTTTCATCCAATTATCTAAATGCTCCAAATTATATCCTTTTTCCACGAATCGTTGTTTAATAATAGAGGCTTGGGCCCAGTAGTCATCATCTTTGGTGCAGTTACGCCTAATACGTGTGAATTGGCCCTTAGGTATGTTTTTGAGCCATAGTGGGTGATGCCCACTCTGTATTGGTATATAGCTATTCCTGTCTGTTTCCTTGAAATAAGCCTTGGTGTACAGTTGTCCAAGACCCTTAATCACTGTAACGTCAAGGAAATGGATTTGTAATTGATTCCAATTAAAATCTAATTTAATGCTGTTCTTATTACTATTCAGCCAGACTGAAAATGCTATAAGGGATTCCTCCGTGCCCTGCCATATCATAAACATATCATCTATATAGCGTTGGTAAAAAATGAGCTCCTTTTTCTTGTTATTATAGATCCACTTATCCTCCCATTCACTCATGAATAGGTTGGCTAGACTTGGCGCAAACTTTGCGCCCATAGCTACACCTATCTTCTGGGTGTAGTACTGTCCCCCATACCAGAAGTAGTTATGGGTAAGACAGTAGTCTAATGCCATTTTGAGGAATTTTTTCTGGATGAATGGTAGCTCCTCCCTCTTACTAAGTGCCCAATTGAGAGCTAAGAGGGCATCATCGTGTTGGATGTTGGTGTATAATGCTGAAACGTCAGCAGTAACTAAAAACACCTCTGTTCCTACAGGGAATGTGACTTCCTTAACTTTTTGAATGAAGCTAGTGGTATCTTTCAAGAAGGCTTTTGTGGTGACAACGCTACTTTGCATAAAGTGGTCTAAATATTGACCAATCCTGGCTGTGACGGAACCTATTCCGTTCACAATAGGTCTAGCCGGAGGAACAGTTGGATTCTTGTGAATTTTGGGAACTGTGTATATAGTGGGTGTCCTGCTATAGCTTGGACATAGGTACATTTTTTCTTTTTTAGTAATAACCCTCATGTAGTATCCATAATCCACCAGATTATGTAAATCCACTCTATATTGTTTAGTAGGATCATTCTTTAGAAGTTGATACGTACATTGGTGCCGGCGGATCTGTATTAAAGTATGAACCCGCTATAGCATCGGAGGTTACTATTTGCTATAAACAGATTGTACGTCCCAGCTGATCCAGTCTTGTAAGCATTGACATATGCAAATGTCTGGATTACCCGCGATTGGCCGTTCGAGCCAGTGACGAGGGTACGTGGAGCTGATTGGCCGAGACTCATGCTGGTGCTGACGAACCTGAGACGTTCGGGATTGGCAGCGGCAGCTAATGACGAGTTTAACAGAGGCGGAGCTGACCATGCTGGGACGTATCACATATAGGGAAGGGCGGGCAATTAGACCTGTCCATTCCCATAAATAAGAAGCAGTCGTATCGTGTAGCCACGCCCTCTGAAGACGTGAGCCAATCACGAAACGCGTCAGGGCGTGTCTACACGACAAGCTTTCTTGCACTGATGCTGGTATTCACCCGGGACTTACAAAACAGGGGATAGAGATTTGTGAACATCCTCCCTGTGTGAGCTGATACCTAGTTTTGAGTGACAAGCCTTTTATGATTTTAAAGCGTGTAAGCATATGTGGGCAGCAGGGGTTTATTACTAACAATAAAAGGGTTTTACACTATCTAGTCTCCCTTTTTCTCCCTGCATGACCGTTGTGCTGCACCAATGTTCCAAGGAAACACCTCTTTACAACTGCAGAGAGATAAATTGTAGCAAGAGTGATTCCACACCAGGATCCCATTACAGCTGACATCCATCCAGAGTTGGTGAGGAAATAAGCAGAGATCCAGGATTTATTATGCTGTCTTTCACCTAATATGTGGTGAGTACATTACCTATAGGGGGAAGATACCAGTGTGAAACACACAGTTTTGTAGTGCTTGGAGAAGTTTGTATCTACAATTTTTGTTTTGGCAACAATATGTGAATGGACATTTCATCACACATACATTTTGGCTCTTGACAGAGCTATTCATATATAGAGACTGATAGGAGCCGTTAAACAAATGGTTTGACCTTGGGAGCTTTTTTATCATCTCATTTAAGGTTATGAGATTTTTTGAACTCATAAGTCACGCCAAGTGACTTGAAAGCGCTGTTAATGTTTTATTAAGTTTTTACCTCTGATAACACATATTTTTTTAGTAATTGTTGATTTTATAATAGCCGCTATATACCTTGTAAATATTGTGACATTTTTGATTATACCATTGAGCGCTGGGATTAGAGTAATTTTAGGATTATATCTGATATTTTTATATTGTTTTGACGTTTTACCTATAGCGAACATGGACTCTATCAATTATCTAATTAACCGTCAAGTAGATTTGAAATCAGTGTTTTCCAATGATGGAGATTGGGAAATAAATGACGATTATAACACAACCTTGATTGAACTAGGCAACGCACTAGAAAAACAGGTGCGTACGTGGTGGGACATCTGCACTTTTGAGCACTACCTGAAAGAGAATATCATCATGCGTAGTCTCAGGTGGGATGTAACACCACAAGATGGGTTGGACGATGGTGAGTCCACCACAGAGTGGCTAGACTTCTTTAATGGAGTTGGCCGCAAACTGCAACAACTTGTTCTCAAACGCAAAAAGAAAAAAATGATATTGCTAGAGAAAAAGATTGCAGAATTACAAACCAAATTAGATGCCATTAAAGGGACAGTACTATTAACCAACTTTGACAGTGAAATTAAGAAGAAGTTGGAAAAAATAGACAAAGACACACAGAAGAAGAAAATTAAAAAATTCAGAAGGGATATGAATGATTTTAAGAAAAATACAATATATTTCTGGCAGGGTGTAAACGAAGCAGGACTTCCGACACAACAAAATGACAGTCAATTGCCTGACTTTCAGGGCCAACAAAGTACAGATGGAAGGACTGAAACAATGACTAATTTGGACTCACGCAATTCAGTGAGACCAATACCAACCCCCCAGAATCAAAGGGGGAGAGGTAATAAACAATCCACAAGGGGTAATAATAGGGGAAACCCAAGAGAAGGTCAAGGACAATCTCATGTGGGACATGAGACATCTAATCCAAGATATGATGAACATTACACGACCTATACCCAAAATAGATATGGCCCCCTACAGGATAGTAGGGAGAATGCATACTATACACCCTCACCCAGACCAGTGCCTTTTTTAGGGAGAGGTATGAGGGGGAACTCACGAGGACGGGGCAGAGGCAACAGACCCTGGAGGGGACGGGGACAGCAACCCCACAATGCCAACCCCAACCAGGAATGGTGGTACCCCCCACAACGAGAAGTAACATACAGCCCTATCAGGAACAACAGAAACCACAACGGAGAGGATGCCGAGCAGGGCAACGAATCCAGCAGAAAAAGGCCAAGACAGGTAGATTAAGTGGAATATATAATCTATCATCTGCCACATTGACACAAAAGGAGACTAACATACTCAATGCTGGATTAAAATGCACATCCACAAAACCCCTAAATAAATTTAATGTCTACATTGACATTCAAAAATACATCCGAAAGGTCAACATTAAAAAATATTTTTTGTCGAATAACTACAATCTAAGGAATAACAAACAGAAAGAAGCAATAGGTTTGGATAGTGGACTCAAAAATAAATCGCTATTTAATCCACCCCAAACCAGTAACCACCATGTGGAGGTGTTCAAGCAGTTGGTACTAAATGATTTAGAAGCAATGCCTATAAAAAAGAGTCTTAATCCCAAACACATACAAGAAGGCATAAAAGCCCTTGAAGAGAGAAAAGACATCATAATCCGGCCAGCCGATAAGGGAGGAGGAGTGGTGATAATGAACAAGATAGATTACCACACCCAACTACAGGGGATGCTGGATGATCAAAGTACGTATCAACTTCTAAAGAATGATCCTACTAAACAATATAGAGTGGATTTACATAATCTGGTGGATTATGGATACTACATGAGGGTTATTACTAAAAAAGAAAAAATGTACCTATGTCCAAGCTATAGCAGGACACCCACTATATACACAGTTCCCAAAATTCACAAGAATCCAACTGTTCCTCCGGCTAGACCTATTGTGAACGGAATAGGTTCCGTCACAGCCAGGATTGGTCAATATTTAGACCACTTTATGCAAAGTAGCGTTGTCACCACAAAAGCCTTCTTGAAAGATACCACTAGCTTCATTCAAAAAGTTAAGGAAGTCACATTCCCTGTAGGAACAGAGGTGTTTTTAGTTACTGCTGACGTTTCAGCATTATACACCAACATCCAACACGATGATGCCCTCTTAGCTCTCAATTGGGCACTTAGTAAGAGGGAGGAGCTACCATTCATCCAGAAAAAATTCCTCAAAATGGCATTAGACTACTGTCTTACCCATAACTACTTCTGGTATGGGGGACAGTACTACACCCAGAAGATAGGTGTAGCTATGGGCGCAAAGTTTGCGCCAAGTCTAGCCAACCTATTCATGAGTGAATGGGAGGATAAGTGGATCTATAATAACAAGAAAAAGGAGCTCATTTTTTACCAACGCTATATAGATGATATGTTTATGATATGGCAGGGCACGGAGGAATCCCTTATAGCATTTTCAGTCTGGCTGAATAGTAATAAGAACAGCATTAAATTAGATTTTAATTGGAATCAATTACAAATCCATTTCCTTGACGTTACAGTGATTAAGGGTCTTGGACAACTGTACACCAAGGCTTATTTCAAGGAAACAGACAGGAATAGCTATATACCAATACAGAGTGGGCATCACCCACTATGGCTCAAAAACATACCTAAGGGCCAATTCACACGTATTAGGCGTAACTGCACCAAAGATGATGACTACTGGGCCCAAGCCTCTATTATTAAACAACGATTCGTGGAAAAAGGATATAATTTGGAGCATTTAGATAATTGGATGAAAGAGGTGGGACAGACCACACAACAAAATATGTTGGAACCAAAAGATCGTGCACCAAATCAAGCCCATGAATGGGGCTTCATTTCTACCTATCATGAACAATATCATGAAATAGAAGCTATATTCAGAAAACATTGGAACATTTTGACTATGGACAGAACTCTAAAATCGTCATTGCCTGAAAATCCACGCTTCATATACAGAAGAACGTCTTCTTTTGGAGACCAAATAGTCAAAAAGGTACTGGACCCACCCAAAAAAATCAAGATGTTTTGGGACAGAGCAGGATTCACAGCGTGTAGGAGATGTAAATCATGCCAACAGGTATCCACACACCTAAGAGGACTCACCAGATTTACTTCCACTGCAAATGGAAAAGAATTTGAGATTAAAGAATGTATCACATGCAAAACCACACATGTGGTATATGCTCTAGAATGCCCTTGTGGCCTAATGTACATTGGGCGCACAAAAAGAACTTTAACCAAGAGGATATCGGAGCACATCTATAATATCACCATTGGTTACAAAGATCACAGCGTCTCGCTCCATTTCAGGGATAAACACGATAAAAATCCCATCGGATTGAAATTTTGGGGTATAGACCGTATAGATCGTAACTGGAGGGGGGCTAATATGGTCCGTGAGATATCTAAACGTGAGACACAGTGGCTATATTGGACTAATACTTTAAGTCCCAATGGCCTCAACATAGATGTAGATCTCAATTGTTTCATTAGTGACCACTAGGGGAGTAAGGGGTGCTCTCCTGATGTTAATATTATTTTTTCTGAGTGAGTGATAAAATATTCGACTAATATTTTTATCACTTTGAGGTGTATATCATATATACACAATAAGGATGTGCATAATAAAGTTAAGTTGATCACACTGGTCATGTTTTTGACCTTACAGGCCATTGAGATCACTTAACTAATGTCCAAACTTACCCAATGGTGTCCATAAAAAAGTTTGGCCATAATTAATATATAATGTGTCATTGTTAAGAAAATGACACTCTATACAATTTTATCTTCCATAATAATGTTTGAGGAGGTTAATTAATCAATATGTGGTTTCTATTAGGTATATTTATATAATACAGTGATGAATTTTTAATGAATATTTTATTTATTGTTTTAATAAATATAAGGTACATAGAGACTTTTTTATAATATATATGTTGGATTTTAAATGTATATGCTGTTACTGTTAAAGTAAAACTTGTAATTGAGCAATATAAGCCAGTATATGGCACATTAGTTTGGCTGCTAATGCATAGTACTGAGATTATGTACAAAGGGATGTCAGTCATCACTATGTAATGGCGTTAGAAGCAATTTCCGTTTCTAAATGTATTTTTCTTTCATTTTCCCGCTTTAGCGTATGGTACATTGGTGCCGGCGGATCTGTATTAAAGTATGAACCCGCTATAGCATCGGAGGTTACTATTTGCTATAAACAGATTGTACGTCCCAGCTGATCCAGTCTTGTAAGCATTGACATATGCAAATGTCTGGATTACCCGCGATTGGCCGTTCGAGCCAGTGACGAGGGTACGTGGAGCTGATTGGCCGAGACTCATGCTGGTGCTGACGAACCTGAGACGTTCGGGATTGGCAGCGGCAGCTAATGACGAGTTTAACAGAGGCGGAGCTGACCATGCTGGGACGTATCACATATAGGGAAGGGCGGGCAATTAGACCTGTCCATTCCCATAAATAAGAAGCAGTCGTATCGTGTAGCCACGCCCTCTGAAGACGTGAGCCAATCACGAAACGCGTCAGGGCGTGTCTACACGACAAGCTTTCTTGCACTGATGCTGGTATTCACCCGGGACTTACAAAACAGGGGATAGAGATTTGTGAACATCCTCCCTGTGTGAGCTGATACCTAGTTTTGAGTGACAAGCCTTTTATGATTTTAAAGCGTGTAAGCATATGTGGGCAGCAGGGGTTTATTACTAACAATAAAAGGGTTTTACACTATCTAGTCTCCCTTTTTCTCCCTGCATGACCGTTGTGCTGCACCAATGTTCCAAGGAAACACCTCTTTACAACTGCAGAGAGATAAATTGTAGCAAGAGTGATTCCACACCAGGATCCCATTACAGCTGACATCCATCCAGAGTTGGTGAGGAAATAAGCAGAGATCCAGGATTTATTATGCTGTCTTTCACCTAATATGTGGTGAGTACATTACCTATAGGGGGAAGATACCAGTGTGAAACACACAGTTTTGTAGTGCTTGGAGAAGTTTGTATCTACAATTTTTGTTTTGGCAACAATATGTGAATGGACATTTCATCACACATACATTTTGGCTCTTGACAGAGCTATTCATATATAGAGACTGATAGGAGCCGTTAAACAAATGGTTTGACCTTGGGAGCTTTTTTATCATCTCATTTAAGGTTATGAGATTTTTTGAACTCATAAGACAGTCCATGTTATGTAGACACGGAAGTGGACACCATTATTTATTTATTTATTTTTTTCCAGAAATCAGATTGGGGGGGTGAAATATTTTCTAAAGCAGGGCCTTAATAGCTACACACTAGAAAGATGAGAAGAGAGCCCAAAGCAGTGCATATACACATTTTCATACAGAAAAAAAAAAAAGTATTACTAAAGGCTAAACCTTTTTTTTTGTTGTTTAAAGCCCCATACACACGATCAGACTTTTTGACAACAAACTTGAAAATGAGCAGGTTTTCAAAAAAATTCTACCGTGTATACGCTCCATCAGACAAACTTTTTCGGTTTTCATTGGACAAAAAATCGCTCTGCAAACGGACAAACTTTTCGGCAACAAAAGTGCAAAGTCCTATCGTTTGTACAGAAATCCATCGGACTTTAGTCCAAAGTACAAACACGCATGCCCAGAACCAATGTTAAAATCAACCAACAATAGCAGAAGTTGACCAAAGGGTGGCGGTAAAGAGCAGAAAAATCACATGATTTTGGGAAAGTTTGCAGAAAAAGTCCTGCTGTGTGTATGCTATGGGTGTTCCCGGCCAACGCCCTTCAAACTCCTGAAGTCCAACAGTGTGCATGGGGCAAGTGGAGAGTGATTAGACCAGGGGTGCTCAACCAGTTGCCCGCAGAGCCCTCTGATGTGGCCCGTGACCTCCTGCTCTGGGATGGCGGGCTGGCAAGCCCAGATCGCAGATAACAAAACTGATGCTCTGGGAATGGCGGGTTGGCAAACGAAGCCAGTGGTAGAGGAAGCAACCAGCTGTGGAGCAGAGCCGTATAAGCCAATGCTTCCTTTAAAGCACCCACTCCTGTCATAGGCGGAGTGATACCAAATGCACTTTGCCTGGGACAGCAACAGCCAGCGATACCTGAATAAAAGACTGTTATTAAAGGTAAATTTATTACTAAAAATCACAGAGTGTGTATACAGTCAGGTCCATAAATATTGGGACATCGCCACAATTCTAATCTTTTTGGCTCTATACACAACCACAATGGATTTGAAATGAAACAAACAAGATGTGCTTTAACTGCAGACTTTTAGCTTTAATTTGTTCATTGTTCAGGTTTATATACACTGTACACACACTCTGCAGTTTTTTAAAAAAATAAATAAAAAATTTCTCGGTCTAGGCCGATACGTATTCTTCTACATATTTTTGGTAAACAAAAAAAAAAATCGCAATAAGCGACTGGTTTGCGCAAAAGTTATAGTGCCTACAAAATAGGGGACAGAATTATTATTATTTTTTTTTTTTACTAGTAATGGCGGCGATATGCGAATATTTATTGGGACTGCGACATTATGGCGGACATAGCGGACACTTTTGACTCATTTTTGGCACCATTCACATTTATACTGCGATCACTGCTATAAATATGCACCAATTACTGTATAAATGTGACTGGCAGGGAAGGGGATAAATGTGTACCCTGCATAGTGTTTCTAACTGTGGGGGAAGGGGACTGACTGGGGGAGGTGACCGATCTGTGTCCCTATGTACAAGGGATACAGCATCGGTCTCCTCTCCCTGACAAGACGTGGATCTGTGTGTTTACACACACAGATCCACGTCCTTGTCTGTGTAACCGCCGATCGCGGGTGCCTGGCGGACATCGCGGCCGCCAGGCACGCGCATCGGCATCTCAGTGATGCGGTGAGCGCGCGTGCCCCCCAGTGGCTGGAGGCCATATATAGACGGCCTCCCGGCAATTGGCATCCACACTGCGGCCGTATAAAGTGGTTAAAAGACATTTTGTTAACCTCCCTGGCGGTATGATTATGTCAGATTTTTGATGCTGAAATCGGTACAATTGTTTTGCATGGAAATTTGGCGTTTTATATTGTAGGCCTGTAATTCTTAGAAATAACTCACCTAAATCTGTCCAAACCAGAGTCTAGTAAACATCCCGGGCATGTTAACGTTTGAAAACACAAAATTATAAATGATAATATAATAAAGAACTATAAATAATAACAAATAATATAATAAAAAATATTCAATAATGTAATCAAATCAAGAACACAGAAATGTGCTCAGTTGCAGAATTGTCGCTGTCATTACTTTCAGTGTTTGATGAAGAATTTCCCCACAAATCGCAATCGCTCAATTCTGCAAGTGTTCTAATTTATTATCGCCGTTTTCTAGCTGCTCTAAACCCACATTTGACGTAAAGGGACACTTTTTGGTTGCCATGGTCAATCTCCAGTTTCCAGGCAAAAAGGAAAGTATTTATAATGTAAAACTGCATGCAGGACACTGTTCAGACCACTAGGGACAAAGAGGATGTGAAATAATTGTATACAGTACTATAATCTGTAAAATTACAGTATACTGTAGGTGTATTGTGTTTTTATTTTTTGGCACGGAACTCCATCCCAGTGCGTCGCAAGGAACGGAGCTCGGTACTCGGGCACTGTGTGAATCGAGCTCACACACACAGCGGGGACACGTCGCAGGATCCAGGGGACAAGGTAAGTAACTTTCCCTGGATCCTGCAATGCGATGCGATTTCATTTCACCCCGAGCCAGACTCGGGATTACCGCTAAGGAGGTTAAATCTGTCCAATAGATGCAGAGGAAAAAAAAAAACAAAAAAACACACAGCTATTGGTTCTGACAGACATCTTGTGAGCAGAACTTCCCATGCTGCGCCCTCATTAGTTCCCAGTTTTGTGCAAGGCCTACCAAACCCTTGCTCTCTGTTATGAAGTAGAGGGGGAGGCATTTGTAGTCAAATAGCTAGATTCAAAGTTAAGCCGGCGTATCAGTAGATACGCCGTCGTAACTCAGAATCTAAGCCGTCGTACATTTAAGTGTATTCTCAAATTGAGATACACTTAAATGTAGCTAAGATACGACTGCCTGCGCCTGCGCTAGGGGCGTGAATGCTGATTTACGCCTAGAATGCGTAAATCAGCGAGATACGCCGATTCACGAACGTACGCTTGCCCGTCGCTGTAAAGATACGCAGTTTACATAAGGCGTTTTCAGGCATAAAGTTAGTCGAACAAATAGTTGGCCTAGCCAATGTTAAGTATGGACGTCGTTCCCGCGTCGAAATTTGAAAATTTTACATCGTTAGCGCAAGTCGTCCGTGAATGGGGCTGGACGTAATTTACGTTCACGTCGAAACCAATATGTCCTTGCGGCGTACTTTGGAGCAATGCACACTGGGATATGTCCACGGACGGCGCATGCGCCCTTCGTTAAAAACGTCAATCACGTCAGGTCACGAATCATTTACATAAAACACGCCCCCTGTTCCTCATTTGAATTAGGCGCGCTTAGGCCGGCCCATTTACGCTACGCCGCCGTAACTTAGGAGGCAAGTGCTTTGTGAATACAGCACTTGCCTCTCTGACTTACGGTGGCGCGGGTCAAAATTACGCCGCCCTACCTGAATCCAGCTAAAAGTGAACAAAAACAGAAGCAGCCCGCACATTGGAGGCTAGGTTCTCATATGTATAATCACGCGTATTCTGGACCTGCTGACAAAACACGTGTGGGTGTGTGGGTGTCATAATCTCTTAATGGCATCTCCATGCATCGGAAAAAGCGGCACACTTTTGAATGCATGAACCCGCATTTTTTAACTACACAATGCCGCAGTACCATGTGATTTGGTGCAGTGCAATTTGGAAAAGTCGTTTCTGCACAACTTTTTGCATGTTGCCATGCTATTGGCAGCCTACTGAAATGAAAGGGCTGTCAAAACGGGTACACACGTGTTCCAATATGAGCCGGCCTTAAGGCCCCGTTCTCACCTGGTGTGTTCTGGAAACACACATCGTGCCTGCATTGCCATGATTTTTTTTTTTTAATAGCAGCCAAAATGCAGCTTTCAGACATGTTTTGTCACACCAAGATGCACAGTTCAAAAACGCACAAGGTCCAGCACCCAGGAGCTACTTTGGCATGAATAGAGAGGGCCATTTAAGTAAAATGGTTGCCCTATGACAGGGGTGTCAAACTCAATTTCATTGTGGGTCGCATCAGCATTATGAATGCCCTCAAAAGGGCCGGTTGCATCTGTGAGATTAGATGTCCAGCGCATCCCCTCCCCTTTACATTGGATGTCAAAGGCCACCCCACCATCAGAAGTTGAGTCCCCCCACTCTCCCTTACATCACAGTGCACCCTCCTTTCCTTATGCTGCTGGGAAGAAGCTAAATGCAAAGCAGAAAGTAAGGGTCTAGAGTAGGAACAGAGAAGGGCTGGAGCTCTCCTACAGCTGCAGGAGAGGTGCGAGGGCCACATGAAATGACCTGGAGGGCCCGATTTGGCCCACGGGCCTTGTGTTTGACATCTGTGCCCTATGAGATCACACAAAGTAAAAAAAAAATGCACAAGCATGGCATGCAGATGTGAATAGGGGCCAAGGCCAGTAAGAGGCATATGTTACAAAAAACATTGGGGGATTTACTAAAACTGGAGAGCGTAAAATCTGCTGCAGCTCTGCATAGTAGCCAATCAGCTTATATATTCAGCTTGTCCAATTAAGCTTTGACAAAAAAAAACCTGGAGCCCAGATTCACACTGATCTGCAGGAACTCGCACGATTTCACTCCTGCATGTCAGTCCTGATGTTGGACGTGATTTCAGAGACATCAATGTAAATCGCAGCCCGAAATCACAAAAAGTAGTACAGAAACTACTTTTTGGAATCGCTGCAGCGCCGCAGAATCGCACCAATTAGGTCGGTGCCATTAATGGCAATTGCCACCGATTTGACATGTCAAAACGCTCCAGTGTGAACCAAAAAGAAAGCCTGATTCACACCGAGTTCTGTGCAGACTGCGCACGCATGCGAATTACACCCCTGTTATGTGAATCGATGCGGGTTTGTATGGTAAAGACACCCCGTAATCATTTTGCAAACTGCAATTTGCAGAAGCGGATTGCATGGGTGTGAACACCCATGCGATCAGAAAAAATAAACTCCTGCACGTTTTTTGGCGTGAATCCAGTGCGATTTGAGCCATACAGAACAATGGTTTAAAATGCACTGCTGAAGATCCGCTTGCGATTTAAAGAGAAATGCAGTGCGATTCCGGTTTAAAAAAAAAAAAAATCACATGCAATTCCTTGCAACACATAGTGTGAACCGCAGTGGAAGCCAATTGGTTTGTATGCAGAGTTTTAGTAAATCAATGTCTCTGTAAAGCAGTGCAGTAACCCATAGCAACCGTCCTGCACCAGCTCAGCTGACAGGACTATAGTAAAGTGCACTTTGCCCATTCCCAGGACAGTGTGCAGCCATGCCTAAGGGAGCGGTTTTCCATAGATACCTAATAAAATGATCCACAACTAGGTTGCGAAGGGCAACTGCTCCAACTACTAGCCTATGATAATGTAGGCAGTATGTATTCTCGAACTCAGTGACAATAATAAAGTTACTGCTGGCTCTTACCTTCCATGTGCCCTCCTCTCTGTACATACAGTTACCCTGTCCTGACTATCCCTCCCTCCCGTACACTACACAGGCGGCCTATAAGCCCGGGAACTGCACCCGTCATTACACCTCCCTCCCTTAGCAACCGAGCTCTCAGGCTAACAGCACTGAGCGCGTTGTCCGTGTCAATAAAGTTTATTTGATCAAACGTGTCAGCTGTGTCGGCGCTCTTGCTGAGCAAACGAAAGGCGTGACCTGACCGATTCCGTCCAACCAGAGTATCCAAGGTAAGGCTAGCCAATCAGAGTGTAAATGTAAAATTACGCCGTAGCCCCGCCTCAGTTTGCCGGGCTAAGGGAAGGCCGCGGTTCTTTAGTCCAATCACAGTTTAGTGGGCGTGTTTGGTCGCCTGCTACTTACATAGGGTTAGCTTGTGAGTGGGCGGAGTTGCGGCGAGGAGGCGTGTGCTTGGTAGGGAAAACGCGCCAAATTTCAAAGGCGCGCTTCCTTCCTTCTGATTTCCCGCCGTAGCCCCGGCGCTGGTGAGCTCAGGTGTTAAGCGGAGGCTCCGTGACCGCAGTGACGTCACGATCGGTTGCCTCACCTCCCAGCCTCAGGTGGGGGGTAATCCGAGGAGGTAGAATACCAAGGGACTACCTAGGTCAGATCTAGGGTCGTAGTGATAAGACTGCGTGACGTCATCACTTCTAGAAACCACACCCACTTTATATTTGGGGTTCAGCAAGCAGTGGCATGAGGTCATAGGTCATGTTAGGGTTTTGAGGGTCATAGGTCAGCTTCAGTGACTTGGGCTTCACCAAGGTCAGAGCTTACAGGAAGCCCCCCTCCTTTTTAAGTGTTTGGGGGTGACAGCAGTTATTGGGGGAAGGATTATTATCAGAGCGGGGAGGATCAGGGTCACCCAGCTGTCATGGTGGGGTCAGAGGTCTCCATGTCCCAAGTCCAGCCATGCTTCCAGCTGCTGCGGATGGACCTGGGTGCAGCGCCAACCTCCAGTCCACAAAACGCACCTTCCCAAGACCTCTACACCTTCCTACCTGACTCCCCGCGCTGCGTCTACCGGCTGGGAGCCCGCCACGACCTGTGTGACGTCCCCTTACCGGGGAAAGCTCGTGTCCAGGCGGAGATCCACGCCGATCGAGAGCCCAGCGGAGAATGGCGGGTCAACCTGGAGAGCTGCATCAGCACTGGTGATTATCTTCATGTCTGTCTGTCTGTCTTGGCACCTCTTCTGTATCTGTGTTGTCCAGTGCCTGTTCTGATTCTTGTGTTCTCTGTTTTGAAGTCCTTGTAATGTATGCAGCGCCGTTATCCACAGTGACCAATCAGAATCTGTGTTTAATATATCTAAAGCTAGACCCCCCCCCCCTTTTTTCTTTTTTTTTGTTGACAGTGGGGTTAAACCGCTGTCAGTTTTATTGTGGTGATCTGTGTCTCATTGGGGAGATTTTTCTTCACTTCCTGTTCTGTTGACCGAGAAAATGAAAAGGTAAATTTAAAGCAGAGTTCTACCCAAAAGTGGAACGTCCGCTCATCTCCCCCCCACCCCCTCCGGTGCCACAATTGCCACCTTTTTGAAGGGAGGGACAAGATGGGTATCCTTTCCCACTGCCGGGAGTCTGGGCCGCGGCGGAGCCATGACGTCACTGCAGGGGCTCCCTCCTCCTTCGCCGGGCCAATAGGAGAGAGGAGCGGGGCCTTGCGCAGTAGGGTTCCCGTACCTGCAATGGCGACGGCAGCAGCACCTGACAGCAGATGGAAACATCAGCTGCAAGTGCCGACAACGCTGGACTCCAAGACAGGTAAGTGTCCTATTTTTAAAAGCCAGCAGCTGCAATATGTGTAGCTGCTGGCTTTTAATTTTTTTTTTTTGGGTGGAACACTGCTTTAAAGTGGCTGTACACCCACCCTGTACAACCCCATTTCCCTACAGGTAAGCCTATAATAAGGCTTACCTGTAGGTACTAGAAATGCCTTCAAAACCTCTATGGTTTAGGAGATATTCATCTTAGAAACCGCCACCGACTTAATGGACGCATGCGCACTAAAGAAAGCCAATAGTAGAGTTTGAGTCCACGGCCCCGGAAGGAAGAGGGGTTGAAGATGGACGTGATGAGAGAGAGAGGGGACATCACTGACATTGCGGACTTCTTCTGCAGGTAAGTGACACGTAATGAGCTAGTATGTGATGCATACTAGCCCATTATGCTTTTACTTTGCAAGAAACAAAGAGGAAGTAAAACCCATCAGGGTTTACTTCTCTTTAGCATTGTACACCATTACCCCTCCCCTTGTCCCCCGCTGTACTTGCCTCCATGAGTGGTGAGCTGTCGGTGCCCACACAGACAATGTGAAAGTCTGGGGCTTTGAAACCCCTTCTCCCCCCTCCCCCCCCCCCCTCCTTACTGCAGTGTGTCTGGGACAGATCAGAGCAATTCTCTGTGCCTGCACTGACCAGTCCGAATTGCTCTGATTCATCCTGGAAGCCCTGCAGGAAGAATAGCAAAGATTTAAAATCCCTGGATCGCTACACCAGCAGTGTGGGCACTGACCGCTCATCACCCATGAAGGTAAGTATGTACAGTGGGGACTGGGGGAGGGGCTAATGGTGTGCCGTGTTTGTTTTACCTTTTCATTCTTTCCTTCACTTCTTGTTCTGTTAACAGAAAGAGGTACACAAACAAGCATTGTCCACCATTAAAACCCCAGTCCCTGCTATACTAAGGCCCCTTTCACACGGCCGATCCGATCAGGTTTGCCTGTCAGTTTTTCAGGCGGACCTGCTGGGACCCTCCAGTATCTATGGAGCGGCCATCCTCCGATCCTCTCCGCCAAAAACAGACAGATGGGGACCTATTCTCCATCTGTTGATCGGATGGAAACGGACAGGAAGTCAATTTCCATCCGATAGACGAGTGTGGGCTGTGTCCGCTCTGCATAGTGGAGCGGACACAGACCTGTCATATGTCTGCCCAGTGGGGATCAGTGGAGAGATTTCCCCCCACCCCTGCTGGGAAAGCGGATCCCCCTTCACGGAGGTGCCCATGTTAAAGGGGGGCCTTACATAATGAGTTGTCAGTGTTCACACAGCTGATGTAGAAGTCTGGGGATTTGAAATCCCAGCTTTTCTTCCCCCTTCTTCCTCCAGGGGTTCCAGGATGGATCAGAACAATTCTGACTGGTCAACACTGGAACAGAGAATTGCTCTGATCCATTCTGAAAGCACTACAGCAAAAAGGGTGGAAAAGGCGTTTCAAATCCCCAGACAGCTACACTGTTTGCATGGGCACTGACAGCTACAGAGGTGGGGCTGAGGAGGGTTACAGTGTTTATCTTGTTTTTTTTATGAAAAGGTGACCTAACTCTTTAAAGCGGTATCAAACCCAAAATGTAACCTCTTCATATCGAGCGCATGTAAATATGTTGCCTTTTGGCGACCAGGCCTTGGCACAGAACAGCGGCATATTTGCACTGATAGAGCTGTGCCAAGAGCATGTGCGCTCCCAGCACAGTTACACACGGCTAATTGAAAGCTTGCGTTCGTGAGCTTTCCGATCATGTGACAGCCAACACATGACCATAAGCCCTGACTCCTAGCATTCTAAAGCCCTTAAAGGGCCGGCAGGCATCGGCTCTAAGAGGTTAAGATGGAACTAAACCTGTAAAAACTGCTCTTTATTGCAGAAGAGACATGCTGTCTGACATCTACCGCACTTTTTTTCAACGTGATTGTAAAGGATTAAATGCTATTTAAAAAATAACAAACGTGTTCTACTTCCCTGCTCTGTGCAATGTTTTTTTGCAGTGCTGCCCCAATCTTCCTCTTCTTGGGTTACTCTGT
Organism: Rana temporaria; assembly: GCF_905171775.1. Classification (NCBI taxonomy): domain Eukaryota; kingdom Metazoa; phylum Chordata; class Amphibia; order Anura; family Ranidae; genus Rana; species Rana temporaria. The sequence goes on from NC_053497.1 coordinate 52,975,766, forward strand.
TGGCGCTCCTAGCCTCCAGCAAAGCAAGCTGGTTGCTATGGGGGTACCCATGCCGTCTTGTTTCGTGTGTACATGGATGCAGAGTGTGGCTCGGCCCTGCCCATCGTTTTTTTTTTTTTTTTTTTTACTGGCTGTGTTGATAGCAGTGGGATCCAATAACTACTTTCTCTGAGTCAATGAATAGGGAAAGAGCCTCTGCTCTCATAAAGAATGCTGGATCGAGATCGGGCTCAGGTAAGTATGGGGGGCAGCTGCATACAGAAAGTTTTGTAAAAAAAAAATACTTTCAGCCTTTGCAACCACTTTTAAGGTTTGGGAAGCCAGGGCTTGACAAATTTTGCTTTGAATCTAGGGGCCAGCTAAAAAAAGGTTGGGTTGCGTGTTGATTTGTAACATGTATCGCAATCAATGTTTTCATGCACAGGCGCCCCAATGCATGCGTGTGTGGTGGTGCCACATTTTTTTGGGGGGAGGGGTTTTATGTACTTGTGTGTAACTTAAATTTTTTACAATTTGAAAAGAAAAAGTTAAACGTACTGGTAACTCTTTTCCTAGGAGTCTTCCAAGACCGCCTATGAGAGAGAAGGCTCCTCCCTTTTGAACAGGAAACTTTCACCCTAACACTAAAGGCGGTCCTCCAGACCTCCTTCAGTTTCCACAATAACTGCCGGAAGGCCCTGAAAGACATGATACACTGGCATAACATCAGTACATAGACCCTATGCCGGTTAGAAAAACACAGTGGGAAAGCAGGCTGTCCTGGAAGACTCCTAGAAAAGGAGTTACCGGTAAGTCTAATTCCGGCTTTTCCTTTCGCCTTCCAGGGCAGCCTCTGAGATAAGCAAGAAACTTACTCTGCTAGTATGGGACCATTGCCTGGAGGACAATGCTTTGCGAACCGGTAGTAGCTGAACCACGTTGCTGCTCTGCAGATATCCTCCGGAGTGGCACCGGCCCTCTCTGCCCATGACGCTGACCCATCCCTGGTTGAATGTGCTTTAACTAGGGGGGCCTAGGCTTCCGTAATTGTCATTCTACCCCAATCGGCAAGGGAGAATTTTGCCGCTTTACATCCCTTGCGTGCCCCTGCAAAGTTTACAAATAAGGATTCTGACTTTCTGAAGTCCTTGCTGACCTCAAGATAAGCCAAAAGGCTTCGAACATCTAATAAACTAAAACTTCCTTCCTCATTGACTTCTGAGGTGAAATAAAATGTTGACAGGGTAATATCCTGTGTTCTGTGAAACAAGGACGATACTTTGGGGGGGGGGGGAGAACTAGGGTGTGTTTCGAGCACAACCCTATCCTCCAAAATTAACAAACTGCTCTCGAATTGAGAGCTCCTGCAACTCGCTCACCCTTCTGGCTGAAGTGACTGCTATCAAAAATTCTGCTTTTAGGACTTCCCACTAAAAGTGGTTGTAAACCCTTTACTACCACTTTAACCTACAGGTAAGCCTAGATTAAGGCTTGCCTGTAGGTGCTTGAAATATCTCCCAGACCTGCACGGTCTAGGTCTCTAGGAGATATTTGCAAAATGCTGTACAACGATCTGTTCTACGCATGCACCAGAGTTAGAAAGGGCACAATGTGCCTTTTCTAACTCGGGTCATGCATGTGCGGGAGTGATGTCACGCGACTCCGGCCACTCAGAGCCAGAGTTCGCTGCCCCGGAAGGAAGAGGGGTGAAGAATGGCCGCTCGCTACTTGTGAGGAAGACGGGCACATCGCAGGCTTCTCCTGCAGGTAAGTGTCACATAATGGGCTACTATGCGTTGAATGAGAGTATTTGTGAGGTATTGAAGACGTATGGTACCAACCCGTGAGAAGTTTAAAATTGGTTACTTGGGCACAAGTACAGATAGAGGATTTTAAAGCAAAACAGATAATCCACCTACGTTGTGCTAGGGGAAAGGGTTCGGGATTTGTCGAGCCCTGCAGTGTTTTTTTTTTTGTTTTGTTTTGTTTTTTTATTCTTTCTTTACATATTTTTTTTATGAGCTGCAGTATAATTGTTTTTGCTTTAACAGCAAGGGTTTTTTTTTTTTTTTTTTTTTTCCCCCAATGTGTGTTGTCCAGCGAACAAATGTAACTAAGAGAACCTGTTTTAGATCTAGCCTTATGCAGTTTGACCTAGACACATGTTTTTGTTTTTTTATTAGGAATTTACATCAATGAGGTTCACCTCCAGCGGGGACAGCAGATAGAACTGGCAGATGGAGACCTTCTGCGCTTCCAGGAAAGGCCCTCTCCGCCCTCCTCTCCATCTCATTCTCCAGACACCTACTTCCTGTTCCAGCAGGTTCGTGTGCGGCCTTTGGACTTTTCAGCCATCACGTCTCCCCGTGCTCGGACAACATTTCCTGGATTCACACCAGTCTTGGGCACCAGACGTCTGGGTGGGGATCGTGGAGGATCTCCTCACTACACGACTGGAGCCACGGTCATTCTGAACTCCATCGGCAGCATCAGTAAGATGAAGCGGGAGAGGATGCACAGCGGAGGTCTCATAGGAGGAACAGTAGAGCTAGCCAAACCAGCCACTCCAGACCTTCCTCTCCCTTCCCGCACCGGCCTAGAAAGGAGGAGCAGCCGCAGGAAAGCCCAGCATAAGGTTCTGTGTGAGCTGGAGGAAGATGAGGAGGATAGACAGGTGGAGGAAGGAAAGCGGAAAAGAAAGCGGGGAAGGCAGAAGGAAGATGAGAAGCGAGCTGCCCAACCAATGGAATTTGAAAGGTGGGATAATCAGTTTGGCATATTAAAATGGATCTGTAGCTAAAGTTCACCAGTTGTCACCACAGCAGTAAGTGAGAGAAACTGGGCATACCTGGTAACAACTGGTGTGTCTCTAACGTTGTTAACCTGTGTCGGTACTACGTGTTCCTGCCCAGACCAATTATCAGCTTTAAGCGCTGTCCCACTTTGACAATTGCGCAATCATGCAACCCTGTACCCAAATTAAATTGTTTATTTATTTTTTTTTTTTAGACAGATAGAGCTTTCTTTTGGTGGTATTTAGTCACCACTGTATTTTTTATTTTTTTTTTCCCCAAAAAATAAATATCAAAAAATTCTTTGTTTTCTGTTAGAAAAATTACTTATTTACAAAATGTTCTTCTTTACTGATGAGGTGGCACTAATATTGAGCACTGAAAGGCAGCTCTGCTGGGCTCTGGCATTACTGCTGGGCATTGTTGGGGCTGCACTGATAATCAGTGTCCTGATTATCTGTGCAGGTCTCCCCTGTGAGAAAATACCGTTGATCGGCTCTCTTCTCACGCTCTCAGGGTTTACATGTGATCAGCTGTGATTGGACACAGCTGATCAAATGGGTAAAGAGCCTAGTCATTGACTCTATATCAAGATCGGGGATGCACAGTGTCCCAGAGAAGCAGCATACCGTAGATCGCCTCACTGCCCGCCCCCACGTCTGTGCGGCAGGCGGTTAAACCCCTGCGGCTTGCTTGTGTCCGTATTGCTTAGCAAGTATGGACTACAGGGATTCTTAAGTAGTCGGCACCATCACATGGACAGCACTGACCAATCGGAAGCCATCTAGCCTGTACTGTAAGCAATGAGAGAAAAAGCCACTGGTAATTCAAATATCCAGATTGTTGAAGTGGCTTTTTGGTGTCTGACAGCGAGGAATCGTGGCAATCTGGTACGAAGGGAAGGGGTTCCAGTGCAAGGTCACCTTTACAGATTTTCTGTAAAGGTGAACTTGCATTTTAAGGAGCTTTCCGTTTTACATTTTCGGCACCAGATGTGCGGAGAGATCTCCCTGTTGTGGACATGGGCAGTAACACCTGACTAGTTCCTAAGGTCCACTTCTCCCAGTGTTTGTAGCTGCTGACTTATTTTTTTTAAAAACTGAAGTGACTTTCCTTTTTTAAGGATTTGAGAATGTTCACATGGGACTTGGAAAACATTAAATTGATTTGTAAGGGTTTGTAAAATAACTAACATGTTATACTTGCCTCCTCTGTGCAGTTGGTTTTGCACAGAGCAGCCTACAAGTTAGAGTGGGTATCAATGGGCCAGGTAACTTTGCACCTTTACGTTTTCAAAGACCAAAACCTACACAGAGGAAGCTTTAAGAGTCTCTGCGTTTTTTTTTGCACTTTTAACAACAAGAAAAGGCCCAAAGAACTACAAACTACAGCTTTTTTGGGGGATGTTTTAAATTACCAGACTGCTTTGTGTGCTTGGATTCTTATAATAATGTGTGCCTTGGCTTGCTATTTTTTTTTTTGTTTTGTTTTTTACAGGGTGGATTTGATTCGAGTCCCCATTTAAATCGCTAGTAAAAAGGCTTAATTTTAAATCGACTTGATTTAAATCATAATTTTTAAAGAGCAGCTGTCATCTTTGCCCCGCAGTGTCTCCTCTTCTGACCCGATGTTGACTCACCGACTGTCCCATTCACTTTAATGGGATGGCTGGTGATGCGGCAGTGACGCAACAAGGTGAGGGATGTTGCGGCAGCAGGTGAGCGAAAACCCGCTAACAGGCTCTGCCACGATGGATCTGAAATGACAGGTGCTCTTTAAATGTAAGAGCTCATTCTTGCTGGTAGTTAGAATCTTTTAATATTTGCAATAAAAATTAAGGTTTCCTATTTAGAATAAGTTGTCGGGTTAGTAAAACGGCGATATTGGAACCGATGTTTAGGTTAATTAGTTAATCACAGATGGCTGAATTACTCAAATATCTATATTTTAATAAAAACCATAACATTGCTCATGCATGTTAAGTCGGCTTGGAAGATTCGTTGAATGCGTTTACCAAAAATGTAAATATTGCAGAATATACAGCCTCGTGCTACATAAGCTCCATTGTTATGCTGAATAAACAAAATAATGTATTTTAAATAAATAAACTATATATTTTTACTCACTTTATTAAAATACATTGGATAAAAACAAAATCCCTTTTTTCTTAATCCACCCTCGTTCTTTATTTTAAAGAAAAAGATAAATGGATTTAAGCGAATAAATACATTGGGTGTTGTATCTGTGTGAAGAAACAGATGAAATTTGGCTGGTGATGGAAACCTAGCCATACACTGCTCAGGACACTTATGTAATGTATATTGCTGTGGAATACCATAGTGTCTGGCTTTAATGCAATGATATATTTAATTACATTATTTTCTGTTATGTGTTGGTCAACTTTTACTGTTGCCTTGTGTTTTTATATATGCTAACTTCTCGTGTTTGTTTTTTCTTTCTTTCCCTAGAAAGCCTCGTGGTCGTCCCAGAAAGAATCCAGCCCCTCCTCTGGTGACATCGCAGACCGTGTCCAGTGCAGAACCCTGTGCCTCGCGCTCCTGCTGCCTCCCACAGGAAGACACAGTCAGCTGGGTGCAGTGTGACCACTGTGACTCCTGGTATCACGTGGTGTGCATTGGACGCAGTCTAACCTCCCTGCAGGACATAGACTTTCACTGTGGTTGCACGTGACCAGGCTTCGGTCTTATTCTTCTTTATGTCTTGGCTTTTAATCTATTTTATAAATCCTTCTTCTGTCCACAGGTGCAGCCTTTTACAGCTTTAGTACAAACCATGTTACAACCCTTTAGTCAACGGTTTGAGCAAAAGCCATTGCATTCTATAAAGGCTGAAAGAGCTGTCTGTGGGTTTTAAAGAGGCTGTCCTGGAAGCTGTTGTACTTTATCCACCTTTACAACCATCACCTTCATTTTTCCACTAACTAGCCAAGGTTGTGTAAGATCTGGGTCTTTATTGCAATGAACCTCTGGTTAGTCCTGTATACATGACAAAACCTGACCTAATGTTTGCAGCAGTTGTGAATTCAGAGCCTAGCCCAGCCCAGACCTTAAACGTAGCCTTTAATCCCCCATGAAAATGGTGCCCAATAACCTTAAAATGTATTTCCACTTTTGCAGTCATATTTAAGAAATCCCCACTTTGTGTTTTCCATTGAGACAGCATATCTAAAAATATATATATTTTAAATTTCTTACCTCTTTTTAGTAGTTTTGTTGAAGCAGACCTTTGAGCACTACAATGCAGATCCAAGACCTAAGATTTGTAACCCTTTGTTAGGACAGACCGTGTTCAGATCTAGTTTACAGCTCCTAATGAGATCTGCCAGTACAGTTCAGACAGTATTAGTTTTGGTAAACATAACTCCCCACCCTTTTTCTTAACATTACATACAAGAGGAAGTTTTCTGCCTTTTTCATTAAAGAGCGGGTAAAACATAAGCGGCAATTTTGTAAACATTTTTGATGTGTTTCCAAACCCAAGAATAAAAGTTGATTGTATTGTACAGCTTACTGGTTGTTGTATGTGGTGGCTGTATTTATTGTTAGGGCTTTCATACCCTTTAAGTTATGTTTTTGTGAATGGGCACCTGTAAAAAGTTATGAAGTACACTATATTACCAAAAGTATTGGGATGCCTGCCTTTACACACACATGAATTTTAATGATATCCCAGTCTTGAGCCTCGTACACACGATCAGATTTTCCGCGGACAAAGCGTAGAACTTTTGTCCGAAGGGCGTTGGCCAGGAACTTGTATTGCACACAATTTTTGGCCAACAAACACAAAACTATGTGGGTTTTCCAGCTCTTGGCACCACACTTCTGCTAATGTTGTGTTATGGTTCGCATTGCTTCTGAGCATGCATGTTTGTACTTTTGGAGTTATGTCCGATGGACTTGTACACATGATCGGATAATCTAACACATATTTGTTGACGGAAAATTTTAAAGCATGCTAGCCAACATTGTCCGATGGAGCATACAAACGGTCAGATTTTCTGACAACAGGCTGTCATCACACAATTCGTGTCGGAAAACCTGATCGTGTGTGAGGCTTTAGTCCATAAGGTTCAATATTGAGTTGGCCCACCCTTTGCAGCTATAACAGCTTCAACTCTTCTAGGAAGGCCGTCCACAAGGTTTAGGATTGTGTCTTCCAGAACCGCATTTGTGAGGTCAGGCACTGATGTTGGACAAGAAGGCCTGGCTCGCAGTATCAGGTTGCGGTCCGTACTCTGTGAAGGCCAGTCAAGTTTCTCCACCCCAAAATCACTTATCCAAGTTTTTTATGGGCCTTGTTTGTGCACTGTAATGTTGGAACAGTAAGGTGCCATCCCCAAATGTTCCCACAAAGTTTGGAGCATGAAGTTTTTCAAAATGTCTTGGCATGCTGACACCTTAAGGCCTCGTACACACGATAGGTTAACCAGAGCACAACGGTCTGATGGACCGTTTTCATCGGTCAAAACCGATCGTGTGTGGGCCCCAAAGGTTATTTAACCATAGGTTAAAAAAATCCAACTTGCTTAAAAATTAACCTATGGATTCCTAACCGATGGGTCAAACCTGATCGTTAGTAGGCACGACCATCGGTTAAAAATCCACGCATGCTCAGAATCAAAACGACGCATGCTTGGAAGCATTGAACTTCATCTTTTTCAGCACGTCGTTGTGTTTTACGTCACCGCGTTCTGAGACGATCGGTTATTTAACCGATGATGTGTGGGCGCGATGGACCATCAGTCGGCGTCATCGGTTGACCGATGACAACAGTCCTTCAGACCGTTCTCATCGGTTGGACTGATCGTGTGTACAGGGCTTTAGAGTTCCTTTCACTGGAACTAAGGGGCCAAGCCCAACCCCACACCATAATCCCCCCATTCACCAAAACTAGGTCCATAAAGACATGGATGAGCGAGTTTGGGGGTCTAACCTCAACCCGATGGAACGCTTTTGGAATGAATTTGAGCGGAGACTGAGCCAGGTCTTCTCGGCCAATGTCTGTGCCTGACCTCACAAATGAGCTTCTCGAAGAATGATCGAACATTCAACAGTACTTTTGGTAATCTAGTGTAGGCGCTATCCCAATTTGCTGCAAATGTGGAAATGCACTCTAAAGAACTGTCATGGGATGATTATGGCAGCTGCCATTGCCGATCTCTGCTTTTTGATTTGGAAAGAGTATAGAGATGAAGCATTTCGACCCTTTTCTGACACATAAAATGCTTGGTCCTGGTCTGATATTTGAAGCCATGCGCACCATTACATTCGCACCAATACACACCCAGGTAGCTGCTAGGAGAACAGCAATGGCAGCTTCCATGTTTATTACATGATGGGGGTGCTTTGTTACCAACCAGCCCCTTTTGTAAGTGTGTATTGAAACTTTCCTGGACAACCTCTTTAAAAGGGCCAGTTCACTCAAATGTTATAATTTATTGTGGAGGAATTATTATTATTATTATTTTTTAAACGATCTCTCAGGGACCCTTGGTAACCTTTTTGCGCCTAAATTCTCAACTCTGCCTTATTTTTATGGCCAGTCTCTTTTTTTTTTTTTTTTTTTTCTTTTCTTCATTTTGCTTAATTTAAGTACTCTAATGAAAAGGCAGAATGCTATTTTAAAGGAAGTTGTGAAATTGCTATTGAAACGAAAGAACCTTTTTGCTTCTTGAAGTGGAAGATCGGATCAGAACCTTTTTCTTGTGTATGGAAGAAAGTAACGTTTTGTGATGTAAATTACGAATATTCTGTGCGCCAATTAACATTGGTATAAGACGAGTTCTATGTCATGTTGCACCAGCCATGCCAAATTTAAGTGCTATGTGAGTTTCTATAAATGACTGGTCACGTGTGCCAAAATAATGACGTACAGTACTTATGCCAATGTTCTAATTTAAAATTGTCATAAAATATATACACCATTACCAGAGTGGTGTAAATACTGTAGTGAACAAGACTTTAGTTTTGTGCCAAAATATGGTGCATGTGAATATGGCACGCCAGTATAAATCGGATTGGTGACAAAGGAAGTGCTGATTTTGCAGGCATATAGAAATTCAATTTTTCTGGTTACCATATATACTCGAGTATAAGCCAAGTTTTTCAGCACTTTTTTTTTTTGTGCTGAAAATGTCCCCCCTTGGCTTATACACCACCTTTTTGCGCCTGATCTCCCGGCCTTGGCACACATGTAGCCCCACTCTTCCTCTACAAGTGTGCAAAGATTTTTCAAAGCCGGGCACCCTTTCCATAGACTCCAATGTTAAACGTCAGTCTAGTCATGGACACCCTAGGCCAGGGATCTTCAAACTACAGCCCTCCAGCTGTTGCGGAACTACACATCCCATGAGGCATTGCAAGACTCTGACATGACTAGGCATGATGGGAATTGTAGTTCCTGAACAACTGGAGGGCCGTAGTTTGAGGACCCCTGCCCTAGGCTTATACTCAAGTCAATACGTTTTTCCCATTTTTTTTGTGGTAAAATTAGGTGCCTCGGCTTATACTCGAGTATATACGGTATTAATAAAAAAAAAATGTGCCCTTCATCTAAGGGCAGCTGCAAACTAATATTTTTCTTGGCGCAAGTTTTGGCTTTAATTGGCCAATGTGGCAGAGAAATATTGGCTCTGGAGCCTCTGAGAAATACAGAAATTTGGTGGGGTGATTAGAGCTGGTAGTGCACTCAACTAACTGAAAAATATTATTTAAATTAACACTGTAAGGATGTTGCTGTAACTTTTTTTTTTATTCAATACCCTGCATTATTTAACCTGTTACTTAGCCTGAATCCAGGGCTTCTTCATCTACGTGTACAGACCCCATACTCCCCTTAACAGATTACTGCACTAATCTACATATGAGCCTTTATTATTGATTTTTGCTTTTATTATTTTACAGCCACCCTCGAGTGGCACAAAACTTGAGCGACAATGTGGTGTTTTACAATTTGAATACATTTCTTCACAATGCAGCTTATTGTCCAGAGAATTCGCTCAGTACCTTTGGGATATTATGTAGAAATTTGGAGATGTCCTGCCATTTCTAGGATTAATAAGACTCTCTTTAAAGTAGAATTATCTAAAAACGGAGCTCTTAATTATGAATGAAAGGGCATCTCACTTTTTTTTTCTCTATGTCTTTTTCCAGTGTATTGGTGTCCCTGCATCCTTAGGCCTCATGCACGCTGGACGTTTTTACAGCTGCTGCAGCCAGTAAACTCCCTCAGTATGTTATCCGGTGTGTTCATGCACACATAGGCTTTTATTGGCGTTTTCTGGCTGGAAACGACCCCAGAACTAATGGGTTTAAAGAGTTTTTGTACACAGGACATTGTTTAACTTCTCCTGAACAATTTAAACTTGACAGCTAGAAATCGACGTCTAAAAATGTCTGTTTAGCCACATTTCCAATACCCTGTTTGCGTATTTTAACTGCTTGCCGACCGCCGCACGAACTTCTACGTCGGCAGAATGTCACGGCTGCGCAAATGAACGTGTGTGTGTGTGTGTGTGTATATATATATATATATATCCCCCTTTAAATTGCCGCCATGTGGGCGTGCTTTCCACCCTGCCGCGAGCACCGTGCCCGCGGACTCAATGTCCGCTGGTGTCCCGAGATTGTGTCACACAGCTGAAGAACGGGGAGATGTTAGTGTAAACACAACATTTCCCCGTTCTGCCTAGTGACACTGTGTCACTGAGCCGTGTTCCCTCTCATCGGGAACAGTGGTGAGTGACGTGTCACGGCAAGCCATGCCCCCTAAAAGTTAGAAGCATTACCTAGGTCACACTTAACCGCTTCAGCGCGCCCACCAGGTTAACCCTTTCACTGCCAGTGTAATTTTTACAGTAATCGGTGAATTTTTATAGCACTGATAACTAAAAATTACATCGGTCCCTAAATGGTGTCCACCATAATGTCGCAGTCACGATAAAAATCGCTGATCGCCGCCATTACTAGCAAAATTGTCGCTCTGTTTTTGTTTATAGTGCAAAAAATAAAAACCGCTGAGGTGATCAAATGCCACCAACAATTTTTTATTTTATTTTTGTGGGGGGAAAAAAGAACGTAAATTTTGTTTGGGAGCCTTGTCGCATGACCACACAATTGTCAGTTAAAGTGACGCAGTGCAGAATCGCAAAGAGTGGCCTGGTCTTTGACCAGCCAAATGGTCTGGGGCTGAAGTGGTTAAAAAAAAACGATTTTTTTGCATAAAAAAAATGCTTCAAACTCAACTGCCTAGAAACTACTATAAACAACCCTGTGTTTGAAGATCTGAGCTCTTCACATTTTATTTTTCAGTCTGCTGACTTTGACAGTTGCCAGCGGACCTCTGTGTCAGGGAATAAAAAGTAAATCTTTCAACCCTTGTAAGGGTACCTAGGACAACTGTCCTCCAAAATAATTGTATTTTAGTCTCCCATATTTGAATATGATGAATTTACTTTAAAGAGGCACAACACTCAATCAAAATGTGGCATCTAAGGTTACACACTGATGCATGAAAAGGGTATGTGTTTTTTTTATTATCTGGCTATGGTGGGGCTGTTGGTTTCCTACATCAAATATAAAGACTGCACCAGCTAGCATTTTGCACGGCTGTGCTCCTTACGCAAAAGTAAAAGAAAAAACTGTATTATGAGAAATACTTGAGTGAAAAAGGACAGAACTTCTTAAATTGTGAGTTTTGTATGCGAGTTTTGTATGCATTAAAGTATATTAAACAAGTTTTGTACATTATTGATTGCTGAGTCTTTGGATCTTATTCAGGTAATGGGAACTGTGAAAATTGCTTGTTTTGTATTTTAAGTTGAGTAGTTTGAGTACTTAACTCTGGAGTCAGAGGTGGTGGGTTAGGTGCAAGGTCACACACCTTGACCCAACACAAATAGTCCAAAAAGGGCTTTTGACCAGTTAATCTGTATTTTGGGCTTTAAGCTAAAAATGTTGCCCCCCCACCCCTTAGATCAGTGGTTCTCAACCTTCTAGGGTCATTACCACCTTGATGAAATTTCCCAAGTTGTGGGGACCCCTAACAGTAATATTTTTGTAGAGAAGGTTGTGTGCACCCAAGGCAAGACAAGTAATTTGCGCCCCTAACCCATGGACATTTATCGCTCCCTGAGTCCCTTCCACTCGTACAGTATTAAAACCCCTTATGGTACATTTTAGGATGTACCACTCTTCCTTTTGTTCTCCTTTTATTCCCTTTTATCTGAGTGAGTGAAAAACTTATATAGCGTTGCACATGCGAACTGAATCGCCTCTGGGCGCTTGTTTAACCAGTTCTCCTTTGACCTCAAAAGAGATGGTTTTTGATCTTTCTCCTAAAGGCCAAGTGGTTCTCCTCCAACCGAATGGAGGTTGGTAAAGTGTTCCTAAGTCGAGGGCCCAGGACAGCAAATCTTCTTTCTCCTTTGGACTTGTATCTGGTTTTGGAGTAGATTTTGGTTGGAGGATCGCAGAACGCGATTGGGGTTGTAAGCCTTTATTTTTTCGCATAGATATTTGGGTGCATTTCCCAAAATAAATTTATGCGTCAGACAGAGTGCTTTGAAAGTGATTCTGTCTTTCACTGGCAGCCAGTGAAGGCTTCTCAGTGAGGGTGAGATTGATTCCCAAGGTTTTCCCCCCCCCCCCCCCCCCCCCCCCCAGTCACCAGTCCCGTGGCCGTATTCTGAACGACCTGCAGGCGAGTGATTTGGTACTTTGGGAGTCCGAGGTAGAGGGCATTTGCATAATCAAGTCTGGAGTTAACAATTGTTCCCACCACAACTGCTATGTCCTCTTTGGGAATAAAAGGAATAAGTCTGCGTAGTAGATGCAGCAGATGGTGGGATCAGCTGACTACTGACCCTATTTGTGCATCCATTGTCATGTTGGTGTCAAAGATGACCCCGAGACTTTTGACTTTGGTGCTAGGGGTGATGATTTTGCCCAGAATGGGCGGAGGTGTCCAGGGTGTTGCCGGTTGATTCTTTCGATTGGCGTGAAACAGGAGAAGTTCTGTTTTCGAAACAGTTTAAGATAACTCTTTGTTGCAGATGCGAAAGTACAATTGTGTGTCATCCGCATAAGAGTGGTAGAGCAGCTTTTGGCTGCTGATGATTTCAAAAAGGGGGCTACGATAGATATTAAACAGCACCGGGGACAGAGGGGATCCTTGAGGGACTCTGCATGACACTGTGCGTTTTTCAGAAATGAACGGTCCCAGTTTCACTACTTGTGATCGGTTTTCCAAAAAGGAGGAGAACCAGGGTAAGTCACATTCCGCGACATTGGCTACTTCAGCAAGCCGAGTCAGCAATAGTTTGTGGTCTACTGTGTCAAAAGCTGCGCTGAGGTCCGACAGTACTAGAAGACAAGATTCTCCTTCGTCTGCGGCCTCGAGAGCATCATCCCATATTTTGAGCAATGCTGTTTCTGTCCCGTGCCTTGGACGGAAACCCGATTGAAAAGGATCGAGCAAATTATGGGTGTCTTAATGCTGTTGCAGCTGTTGTACCACCACTTTCTCCATTACCTTGGAGAAGACGTTCAGACCTGTTATGGGACGACGATGTTCAGGGTCCTTGGGGTCAAGGGTGGGCTTCTTTAGGATGGGTTTGATTATACCTTGTTTCAACAAAGTATATCTCTATCCTAATTTCTTGGTCCCCCACCCCTCGCTCTTTAGCCTTCTTTCTTGTTCTTTCTCTCCCTTTTTCTTTGTTCCTCCCCCCCTCTTTTCATGTATTCTTTATTTTTTTTATTCCTTCTCTTACTCTTTGGTGGGGGGAATGGGATGAGTGGCAGTGCAGCGGGGGCGGGGTTCTCATCAGCAGACTTTGGTGCTTTTGATCAAGGTCATCTGCTGATCTGAGAACTGTAGTGGGGGCTTTTAATGGCAACTAAAATCAGTGACACCTATGCCGAAATGAGGAGATATGGTCTCCTCCAGCCCCCCCCCCCTTTCACATTCCTCACCAGTCAGCTGACCTCTAGTCTCTGCCCCCCACCCAGAATAGGTGGCTGTGATGAAGCTGAGTGGGTGGCTGCATGCTCCAGGAACAGCCCAGCTGGACAGCCACAGACTCCAGGGATAGCCGTGCAGCTGCGAAAAGGCTGGTAGCGCGGTGTGGGCTTCAGGAACAGCCCAGGATTCTTGGAACCCTGGCAAATTGTCATTTGACCCCCAGGTTGAGAACCACTGCCTTAGATGCTGTATACATAATATACTGCTCATTTTGTCTAAGGGTTTAATAAGAGACAAATACTTGCACATTTATCCCGTGGCAACCAGAGCCCTGGTTTACTCCTTTCCTGGTCACCATATAGGTGGGCTTTTAATGTCTTCCTATACAAGTCCGGGCCACTGGTCCTGTATTGTGTAATGACCATTGAAGAGAAGCATTCCTGGTAGACAGGTCATCTGGTGTGGAAGGAGCTTATGGAAATGTGGACCAAGTATGACACACACTACTTTGTTTAGGCCTCCTAGACTAAACACAGTGGCCCAGATTCAAGAAGCTATTGCGCCGCGCAACCATAGGTTGCGCGGCGCAATAGCTGTTTTGCTCCCGCGTAGCGAATGCCCCTGATTCAGGAACATCGCTACGCGGACTGCAGCCTAGGATATGACAGACATAAGCCTCCTTATGCCTTCATATCTCAGGCTGCATTCTTGCGTTGGCCGCTAGGGGGCGCGGCCATTGTGATCGGCGTATAGTATGCAAATTGCATACTACCACCGATTCACAAAAGTTGCGCGGGCCCTGCGCACGCAAGGTACGGAGTTTCCGTACGGCGACTTTAGCGCAAGGTTGCTCCTGCTAATAGCAGGGGCAGCCAATGCTAAAGTATAGCCGCCCTTCCCGCTCGTGAAATTTAAATTTCACGTTGTTTACGTAAGTGATTCGTGAATGGCGCTGGACGCCATTCACGTTCACTTAGAAGCAAATGACGTCCTTGCGACGTCATTTGCCGCAATGCACGTCGGGAAAGTTTCCCGACGGAGCATGCGCTGTTCGCTCGGCGCGGGAGCGCGCCTAATTTAAATGATTCCCGCCCCCGGCGGGATCATTTACATTAGGCGCCCTTACGCCGGGCTACTTAGCATAGCGCCCGCGCAATTTACGGTGCTACTGCTCCGTGAATCGCGGGCAAATCGAAATATTTGCGTGGGCGCAGAGCAAAAATCGTTGCCCTTTGCCCACACAAATATTGCGCGGATCTACCTGAATCTGGGCCAGTATATCTGAGTGGATACTATTACGTTTATAGCACAAAAATAAAGCTCTATTTGTGGGAGGGGAAAGGACATACCGTATTTATCGGCGTATAGCACGCACAGGCATATAACACGCACCCTAACTTTAAGAGGTTTCAGGAAAAAAACGTTTCACAGCCCCCTGCGTATAACACGCAGGCACAGTTTACCCTCTATTTTCAGGGAAAAAAAGTGAGTGTTATATGCCAATAAATACAGTACATTTTGTTTGGGTACAGCATTGCACGACTGCGTAATTTTCAGTTAAAGCGACGCAGTGCCATATCGCCAAAAATGGCCTGGTCATTAAGGGGGCAGTAGGCTGGCTCTTTGGGGGGGGGGGGGGGGTGTAGAATAATATAAAAGCTCTGATGGACAGGCTAGATTTGCACAGACTACCCTAGGTAATATCTACATGTGATGCTGAGAACTGAAATCAAATAAATGAGAGAAGCAGGCCAAGGAAAGTCAGGCTAAGGAGTAAACTGATAGATGACCTTGCTTGCCCTTTAGCCAAAAAATATTTCAGATGTTGCTGCAGGTTCTAATGTACACAGTGAAAAGCTCACAGGGGCAGATCCACAAAAGAATTACGCCGGCGTATCTAATGATACGCCGTGTAATTTTAAATTTCCCGCGTTGTATCTTCGTTTTGTATCTACAAAACAAGATACGACCGCATCTCGGATCGATCCGACAGGCGTACATCTTGGTACGCCGTCGGATCGTAGATGCAATTTTCCGCCGCCCGTTAGGTGGCGTTTCCGTCGAATTCCGCATCTAGTATGCAAATTAGCTAGTTACGGCGATCCACGAACGTACGTCCGGCTTTTTCCGGCGTATAGTTACCCCTGCTATTATGAGGCGTACTCAATGTTAAGTATGGCCGTCGTTCCCGCGTATAATTTTGCATTTTTTACGTCGTTTGCGTAAGTCGTTCGCAAATAGGGATTTGCGTAGAATGACGTCACCGTCGGAAGCATTGGCTTGTTCTGGTTTATTTTCGAGCATGCGCACTGGGATACCCCCACGGACGGCGCATTCGCCGTTCAAAAAAAATGTTGTTTACGTCGGGTCACGACGTATTTACATAAAACACGCCCCCATCACATCCATTTGAATTCCGCGCCCTTACGCCGCCGAAGATACACTACGCCCCTGTAACTTACAACGCAAATTCTTTGAGGATTCGAGAAAAAAAAATAAGTTATGGCGGCGTAGTGTATCTTAGATACGCTACGCCCGGCGGATATATGCGCCAATCTACGTGGATCTGCCCCACAGTGTTCAGCACAAATCGGAGTAACCAGTAGAGGAGAGGAGTCTGTACAACAGCTCAGCTACTACATACAAAGAAATGTTTCACAATTGTGCGTTTCTAACATTGTGGCAAAAGTTTAGGACAGGCCCTTTCTCTTCTAGCATGACTATGTACATAAAAGCCAGCTTCATAAAGACACTGTTTGAGTTTGGTGCACAGGAACTCAAGTGGCTTATTTAAACAATTTCTCCTATGAAAAGCCCCATGCTGATCCTAGTCAAAACCAATGTCAAAGGCCATCTGCAAGCCTTCTCTTAATAGACAGTGCTCACTAACAGCGCAGCTAGATCAAAAGTTTAATGCACAACAACCACACAGGGTACTTTTAGATATACAGCTATAATAAATAAATATAGATGATAAGATACAGAGATTTTTCAGTGGAGTATTTCTTCACTGCTTGGTCCTCGATGGGTCGAACAGAGGGTTGTGGACTTCCATCTCTCCGGTCTGAAAAAGTAAAACGTTAGTTAGTTCTGTAGGGGTGCTAGATTGGTAATCTAAGATATTTATCAAAAATAGGTACCTTTTGGGCAATAATTGTTATACTGCTTAACCACTTCCATACCAGGCACTTACGCACCTTCCTGCCCAAGCCAATTTGCAGCTTTCAGCACTGTCGCAATTTGAATGACAATTGCGCGGTCATGCTACACTGTATCCAAATAAAATTTTTATCATTTTGTTCCCACAAATAGAGCTTTCTTTTGGTGGTATTTGATCACCTCTGCGATTTTTATTTTTTACGCAACAACTAAAAAAAGACCACAATTTCTGTAAATAAGTACGTTTTCTTCTTCAATTATGGGCACCGATGAGGTGGCACTGATGGGCACCAATAGGCGGCACTGATAAGCACTGATAGGTGGCGCTGGTATGCTGCACTGATGGGCATTCATAGGCGGCACTGATGGGCACTCATAGGCGGCACTCATGGGTGGCACTGATGGGTACTTATGGGTGGCACAGGTGGGCACTGGGCATAGATGGGCACTAAGAGGTGGCACTGATGGACACTGGGTGGCACTGATGGCATTACTGGACATAATTTCAGCCAGTGCCCATGTTGCCAGTCAGTGCCCATTTTTGTCCCCTTTCATCTGGGCGGATCGGAGGGTCTATAGAGTAGCAGTGACCTGTCATCCGCCTGCTCCGCTCATTGTGGCCCTTGACTGGTTACCAAGTTGCTTAAGTGGCCCTCGTTCTTCAAAAGGTTGGGCACCCCTGCTATATGTTATAACATACCGCCCGCATGTTTGTATTAAAGATCCTCCTGCAGCGGGCAGGTAGCTGGGAGGAGCCACGCCAATGATTACTGGCTGCTGGGACATGGAAGTCCCAGCAGCCAATCCTAGTGCACAGCATCATGGCATGGGCGGGAGTCAAGGCAGCGGCTTTGTCAGAAGTGAAAGACATGGCGAGCCGAAGAAATACACAGCGGGACTGATGCTAGCTGCGCGCCGCAATACGGAGACCCCTTACTCTAGCGGAGTGACTGCCTGAACACACCGGAGACAAGTCATTTCCAACATAACTCGAGTATAAGCCGAGGGGGCATTTTCAGCCGAAGAAAAAGGGCTGAAAAACTCGGCTTATACTCGAGTGTATACGGTAATAATTTATTACTGTGAAATTACTGGTTGGAAGTTATAACTTCAAACTTCAGTAATTTGTCCATTAAGCTGCCTGCTTGAGTACAGGTTTTGAAAATATAGTACCGTATTTACTTTTAAAGATAAATTACCGTATTTATCGGCATATACCGCCCCCAATCCTGTGGAAAAAAGTTTTTTTTGTACTTACAGTTTTGGTGTCTTGCGCAGCGGCCTCGTCGGGTCCGGCGTCCTTCTGCGGCTTCGGGTGTCCTCTTTGTCGGGTCCGGCGTCCTTCTGCGGCTTCGGGTGTTCTCTTCGTCGGGTCCGGCGTCCGTCTGCGGCTTCGGGTGTCCTCTTTGTCGGGTCCGGCGTCCTTCTGCGGCGTCCTCCCCGCTCGTTTCCCGCGCCGAGTTTGAATACTGCGCCGACATATACAGAGCGCAGTACACTCGTGTATTGTCGGCAATGCTCGGCTACCCGCGCTGACGTCCTGTACATCCAGGACGTGAGCGCGGAAGGAGCCGAGACTGCCCGACTATACCCGAGTGTACTGCGCTCGGTATATGACGGCGCAGTATTCAAAACTCGGCGCGGGTATCGGCGTATACCGCGCACCCACGATTTTGCCCTGATTTTCAGGGCAAAAAAGTGCGCGGTATATGCCGATAAATACGGTAATTTATCTTTAAAAGCAATATATAATAATTATTTGTATATTACTTATGGTAATTAACCCCTTGCCACCCAGGCCAATTCTGACACTTCTCTACTACATGTAAAAATCATATTTTTTGCTAGAAAGCTATCCAGAACCCCCAAACATTATATATTTATTTATTTATTTTATACTTCTTGTTTTTGCAGTCTCTTTTGTCTGTAGTGCCTACAATAGTCCCCATTTAATTGGATGGTATTCATTATCTGCTGAGACTGGGATGATGGCACTCTCACAGCTTTCTACCATATACTCTTTCTAATGTACTAGTATGCGCCGCATACTAGCAAATTATGACAAACTTGCCTGTAAAGTGGATCCCTTCTGCACAGCGCTGTCAAGGCTCCTCTGCACTTCCATCTTCACCCGATCTTCCTTCCGGGTTTGCGGACTCCGGCTGAGTAAATGTCTGGGGCTGCGATTATGTCACTCTTGCGCATGGGAGCCCCATTCCTGGCACAGAGCTCTGAGAGGTATGACCCGGGTATGCTGTCCCTTCAGAGCGCATGCTTCGGTGATGCCACTGGCAGTATTCCTTGTGAATATCTCCTAAACAATGCAAGTTTAGGAGATATTCACTGTACCTTCAGGTAAGCCTTATAGGCTTACCTGTGGGTACATGTTCAAAAGTGGAGTTTACCTCCACTTTACAAACAACTAACCAGCATGTAGGGGGTGCACAGTGGTTTGGCAGCAATAAACACTCAGTCCGGTTGCAGTAACAGAATGATATTACATTTAAAGTTAAATAAAGCACAACAACCCGCCCGGGTGCACTCACACAATCTTGCAGCAAAGAGTATAACAGTAGGTCTTGGGTGCACCGACAGCGCCTGTCTTGAGGAGCAGAATGTGGCCTGGTCGGTCTAAACCCAAATGGGGAGACTTCCAGGAAGGATGGCATGTCCCTATTTATCTGGAACCTCTCCCTGACACTAATTACTGTCCCTGTCAGATGGGTAACCTGTCCCCACTCACAAAATGTGCACCAAGCCTGGGAGCCAGGGACTTAAATAGACTGCCTGACCCAAGATGGCCACCAAAGTCACATGGGGCACCAGCATCCAATCAGATAGCTCCCACAGTGACCCATAAAACCAAAGAAAACCATATTCCTCTTGACCTCTCCATCTGCAATGCTGCTGCAGTTGAGCACCACTTGCAGTGGAGAAAGTAGACAGCACCTGCCTGCAAGTAGCCAGTACCTGCATGCATGGCTGTATCAGTCTAATGTCTACAGGTACCTTTGGCCCATTCACACTCATTATTATACATACCGGTGCCAGTCCAGGACACTCATAGATCCCAAATTCCTCAATATCCGCCTCAGAGTCTGTGGAAAGTTGCTGACAAGGCTTCTTTTCTGGACTGAATAGAGAAAAAAAAATGTGTTGGGTAAATCATAACTGAACACTTGCATTAAATCTTCGACGTTGAAACCCTGGGAATGGCTATTAATATGGACCACATCATTCAAAATTACAGCAGGTGAAACCTGTACTCATTTTCCTATAATAGATTATTCAGGATCAGATCACAGTATAATTGTACTCCTAAAAAGTTCAGTCACTGGAGAACCAACATGTGGCACTCTCTGTAATGAATGTTAGCTCTCTGCAGCTAGAGGGCAACCAAAACTCCAGGGATAGTGTTGTGCAAAAGAACAAACAACACTTGATATGATAAAGGGCTATGCCCGAAACGCGTTGTCAAGACTTCAGCCTGCTGACAGCTTTCCATCTGCTCTACCACCACATCTGCGTTTCATCCCAAGCCTTGCTGTGGTGAGTTGGTTCACCATAGCTCTGTGTTTGTGACGTCACATCCAGTGCGCCACCTGACTACACCAGCTGCATCACCCGGCAGTTTGGAGTATTATATGTGGTCCATTCAGGGCCTCTTCATGTCACTGACCCTTATGGGTTCAACCAGTGGTCTGTCATCTCTTCTATTGGCTGAATGCCCATACGACATCTGGCGCCTACACAGTTTTTGGACACCTCTCCAGCACTGGCCTTGATATGCCTAAGTCAGCCTGCCGAGGTGTGGGGGAGATCGACGTTCATAATCAAGCATGATCTTTTTACATTGATTGTCTTTCCGCCATATTTCAACCCTTTCCATTCTTGGAATCCTGTGACTTTGATTTTACAATAAATCTTTTTATCACAAACCGTGGCATAGACATTTTTATTACTTTTCTGAGGTATGCCTCAAGTGGTTTGTAGCCATTGCCTCCCAGTGCTGGATTAAGAGGGATCACATTACAATGCATGCTCTTTGTGCATGCGTATATATGTTCATTGAGGTACATTAGGCAGCCATCTTCATTTTGGGTAGGCTGTTAGCGCATTTCCACCAAAAAAAATAAAAACTGAGATTCTTCACTATCTTTCAAAGTGCAACACACCACAACACACATAGCATTTGCATTTGTACCAAACCAATTGGCTTAATAAAATTCTTGCACACTGAAAAATATGGGAGTGGACATTGCCTTGCATTTCAAGTTGCAACCTGTGCTGTCTATTCTTGCTTAATCACTTGCTTACTGGGCACCCCCTCCTGCCCAGACCAATTTTCAGCACTTTGAATGACAACTGCGCGGCCATACAACACTGTACCCACATGAATTTTTTTATAATTTTTCCCCCACAAATACAGCTTTCTTTTGGTGGTATTTGATCACCTCTGCAGTTTTCATTTTTTTGTTAAAAAAAAAAAAATACAGATTTTTTAAAAAAATATATATATTTTTTATATTTTGTTATAAAATTTTGCAAATGGGTTATTTTTCTCCTTCATTGATGTACGCTGATAAGGCTGCATTGATAGGCACTTATGGGCTGCACTGGTAAGGCAGCACTGGTGGGCACTGAGAGGTGGCACTGGTGGGTGGCACTTAAGGGCACTGAGAAGTGGCACAAAAAGGTGGCACTGATAGCTGGCAGTGATGGGCATTGATGGGTGGCAGTGATGGGCACTGATAGGCAGCACTGCTAGGTGGCACTTGTGGACATTGATATGTGGCACTCATGGGCATTGATAGGTGGCACTGGTGGGCACTTGCAGATGGCACTAGCAGGGGGTACTGGCAGGGGTTATTAGCGGCACAGAGGAGGCAAATGTGCCTTCTTCCTCTTCGGGACCGACGTCCCTTTCACATAAGCTGGCGATCGGCTTTTTTTTCTCCTCACGCTTATAGGATTACCAACGTTTGTTTACATCACGTGATCAGCTGTCATTGGCTGACAGCTGATCACGTGGTAAGGGGCCGGGACCAGCCCCTTACTCGGATCCGTGATCACCCGAGTCTCAGTGACTAGGGTGATTACAGCACGCACCAAGCGCACAAAGAGGAGGACATCTATTGACGTCCTCCTGGCATTTGGGGTCTGCACTGTAGCCGGACCTTCAGTAATTTTTTCAACTTTAAATTCATTAAATCTTCTGCACTTGTTGTTTTAACTTTGGATAGTAAAAAAAAAAATTCTGACAGTAAATACCTTATACAGCCCACTTCCTGTTTCTTGTCTGATAAAAAGCCTTGGCTTATGACATCATGCACAGCTCTCTCTCTCACTCATGTGAGAGTTTACCAGGAAGGGAGGGAGGAGGATGAGTCCTAAGAGGGCCAATTAGAGCTGCAGAACTGGAGGAGTGTGTGTATGTGTGTGTGTGTGTGTGTGTGTGTGTGTGTGTGTGTGTGTGTAAATCCAGTAAGTGAATAGGCAGCAGCTTCAGTTGCCTACAGTTAAAATGGATGCAGCCAGATTTAGTAGAGGGAGTTTTCTGCAGCATATTTGGCAAGTACAGAATCACAGTATATATAAAATAATATGCAAAGTGGTTGGAGTGAAGCTTCAGAATGGCAAAGATGTTTTTATTTCAAATTATGTGAGCACTCTGCAGTTCCTCTTTAACTGCTTAAAGCGGGAGTTCACCCATTTATTAAATTTTTTTTTTTCTCCCCTTAGCTTCCTGCTCGTTCGGTCTAGGGAAATCGGCTATTTGTATTAAAATATGAGCAGTACTTACCCGTTTTCGAGCTGCATCTTCTTCCGTCGCTTCCGGGTATGGGTCTTCGGGAGCGGGCGTTCCTTCTTGATTGACAGTCTTCCGAGAGGCTTCCGACGGTCGCATCCATCGCGTCACTCGTAGCCGAAAGAAGCCGAAAGTCGGTGCGGCTCTATACTGCGCCTGCGCACCGAAGTTCGGCTTCTTTCGGAAAATCGTGACGCGATGGATGCGACCGTCGGAAGCCTCTCGGAAGACTGTCAATCAAGAAGGAACGCCCATTCCCGCAGCCCATACCCGGAAGCGGCGGAGAGGATGCATCTCGTAAACGGGTAAGTACTGCACATATTTTAAAACAAATAGCCGATTCCCCTAGAGAAAACGAGCAGGAATCTAAGGGGAAAAAGTGCCCTCTAAGGGTGAACCCCCGCTTTAATGAGTTTCTGACCTGGAACAAATATGTATGCAAGAAGTGAAGTGTTGAGATACATGCATACATACTACTTCCAGCTCAGTGACTAATTCATGAATCCAGGTGGCTGGTAGTTGGGCAGACAAGCCTATACCAATGCTGAGCACCCACACAAGCCAGTTTTAGCCACATATACCTGCAAAAATGAGCAAATAGATGAATGCAACCTATCACCAGCACAATCTGTTTGCGCTATACAATTATATATTTTTATTAGTCAGTTGCCTTTATCCACTTCATCCACTTTTTGCTACTGAAAACTGGTAGAAAATGGCAGAAAATTGCCAATTTCTGCAAACATTAGCAAAGTCTTGAGGGATTGCTACTGGGAAAAAAGATCTTTCCAGATGGTCCATTTTTCCCAGTTTGGCCCTGATCATTTTCTTATGCTTTGACAAGTAGAAAAACTGAAGACAATTGTAGCGCCTGGTTACTTTCTTATGTGAAATTTCGAGGGAGTCAGAGAGTTAGTTAACTCTGACCAATTTGATTTGTTCAAATTTGGGTCTCTGTCTCAGCTTTGGCTGTGCTGTGGGTCCATTCTGTCGTTTCTGGGGTGCTGATCTCACCTCAGGTCGGTAGGTGGCAGCAGTGGAGTCAAGGATTGGGTGCTCTTGCCCAGCAGCATATCAGGAGGGTTTGGCTTTGCTGTGCATGCTGGGAGAGAGTATTTATGAGGCAGACGCCATTTTCCTGGGCTTCTCCTCGTGTGGCGCCCACCTTTAGGGTAGCCACTTCACGCCGCCCCGGCAAAGGGCCTTCCGGGCCGGGGTGCGCGTGCAACGCAAGGATCCTGGCTTCGGGACCACGTTAGCCCGGAGCAATTGATCTGTCGATTGGGGACTCAGTAATCGACTGGGTCCCACCTAAGGAGGTCCTGGGCTGTCTGTCCAGTTGGAGGCCATATGGTGGTGAGTCTGCCTGAGGAGTACCAAGAGAGGCTGGTGTTCCGATAGGGGCCTGACCATCCATCGGGGACCAGGGGAACCGGACACTGAGGCCCCATACACACGATAGAATCTATCCGCAGATAAATCCCATCAAATGGGTTTCTGCGGATAGATCCTATGGTGTGTACACGCCAACGGATATTTATCCGCGGATAAATCTCCCCTGGGATGGATTTCCAGCAGATAAATATTTGTCGACATGCACAGAATATCTATCTGCTGGAATCCATTCCAACGGATGGATCCGCTCGTCTGTACAGACTTACCGGATCCATCCGTCCAAAGGGATTCCCCGCACGCGTCGTAATGATTTGACGCATGCGTGGAATTCCTTTTATGACAGCGTCGCGCCCGTCGCCGCGTCATAATAGCGGCGACGGCGCGACACGTCATCGGCAGAGGATTTCAGCGCGGATTTCAATGCGATGGTGTGTACACGCCATCGCATAGAAATCCTCTGAAATCCTCGAGAGGATTTATCCGCGGATACGGTCCGCTGGACCGTATCTGCGGATAAATCCTCTCGTGTGTATGGGGCCTGAGAGGCTGAATGTTGGCCTTTTGCCCAGCCAAATCACATCGGAATTCCATCGAAAAAAAAATAGAACATGTTCTATATCTAAACTCCGATGGAATTCATCAGAATCTCCGATGAAAAAACTCTGATGGGGCTACACACGATCGGAAAATTCGATGAAAAAATTCCATTGGACTTTTTCCATCAGAAATTCCGATCGTGTATACAGGGCATTACACTGCAATATCGGATCGTATGATTGGCCATCAATTAGCTGGAATGAAGTTGCTTATATATAAACTTTGTTAGGAATTGACGAAAAAACTACTTCAAAATATATTATTACATTTTTTTATTATAATAATGTGAAGTATTCATGCAGTGATAACATTCATGTTTCTTCATTACTTTTTCTTTAGAATTCATTTGGGTATTCATTTAGGTATATTTTTCTCCATATTCCAGGGGCGGACTGACAACTCATGGTGCCCCCGGGCTTACAGATGGCCACCACGCCAGGAGGCAGTGCAGAGGCGGGGCAGCTAAAATCTCAGGATTTTCACATCAAAAGCATGTCGGTTTCGGACATATCAGGGACAGATGTAAACAAAACATAGATTTTTACATACTGTCCCTGATTTTACTGAGCCTGGCAACCCTGATGGTGCCCCCTAGTGGCATGGGGCCCTCGGGCAGTGACTTAATGGTCAGTCCGCCCCTGCCATATTCACACGCTGACAGTGATAGATTAGGACAAACTAAAACACTTCCAGAAGAGCATTTTATTAATTGACAGGTTCTCTTGAATGCCAACAAACCCCACACAAACATCCTCACCTTTGCCATGCTCATCTGGTGCTCTGTTCCTCAGGTGGAGCCTTCAGAAATATCCAATATTTGTAATACTATTTTACTCCAAAGGAACCATGCACACCTCTTACTCACCTCTCCCTTGCCCTGAATTGCTTCTTCTGACTGCTGTACTGCTGGACGTAATGAGACATGTGAGCCGCAGACTAAGATAAAGGACAATAAACCATTACTGGGTGTACATAGTTTAGTGCAGCAAGTCAAATGAAATGAAGTCCTGAACTGATAACTCCATAAAGGGTCACACTTTCTCAATGAATGATAGACATGTGCGTAAACGTTTTTTTCGTTTATGTTATTTTCGTTTTTTTATTTTTTCGTAAATTCTGGAAATTCGAAAAAAAAAAAATTTCCGTTTTTGTTTCATTCGTTTTTTTTATTTTTTCTGAAATTCGTGAATTTCGAAAAAAAAAATGTTTCCGTTTTTTTGCTTTTTTCGTAAATTCGGGAAATTTTCGGATTTCCGAAAAAGCAAAAAACGAATTTTTGACATTTAGAATTTTTCAATTTTCGAAATTTTGTATTTTCGAAATTTCGAAATGTCGTATTTTCGTATTTCGCATTTTTCAGTTTTCAAATTTTTTAATTTTCGAATTTTTCAATTTTCAAAATTTCGAATTTCGAATTTTTCAAATTTCGAATTTCGAATTTCTCAATTTTCGAAATTTCGATTTTGAAATTTTTCAATTTTCGAAATTTCGAATTTCAAAATTTTCAATTTTCGAATTTTCGAATTTTTGAATTTTCGAAATTTCGAAATACGAAAATTCGGAAATACGAAAATATTCGGAAATACGAAATTTTTCAATTTCGAAAATTGAAAAATTCGAAATTTCGAAAAGGTGGCGCTTACGTCGAATTCCGCGTCGAGTATGCAAATTAGCTAGATACACGAATCCACAAACGTACGTCCGGCCGGCGCATTTTTTTTACGTCGTTTCCGTAAGGCTTTTTTCGGCGTAAAGTTACCCCTGCTAAATGAGGCGTACTCAATGTTAAGTATGGACGTCGTTCCCGTGTCAAATTTTGAATATTTTACGTCGCTTGCGTAAATCGTTCGCGAATAGGGCTTTGCGTAGAATGACGTTCACGTCGTAAGCATTGGCTTGTTGCGGGTTAATTTCGAGCATGCGCACTGGGATACCCCCACGGACGGCGCATGCGCCGTTCAGAAAAAACGTCATTTACATTGGGTCAAGTAAAATTAACATAAAACACGCCCACATCTTTAACATTTGAATTCCGTGCCCATACGCCGGAAGATTTACGCTACGCCGCCGTAACTTTAGAGGCAAGTGCTTTGTGAATACAGAACTTGCCTCTCAAAGTTGCGGCGGCGTAGCGTTAATACGATACGCTACGCCTGCTGAAAATTACGATCCGCTACGTGGATCTGGCCCAAAGTTGCCAAATGTTGTTTAACTTGCTTGTATGTACAGATTGAGATAAAGAATAAATTATGGGTGGAACTCCACTTTAATTTGGGAACCCTGTGCATCTGTATTCCATTACTCCGTATACATTTCATTTTTTAAGCACACTGTAGAAAATGTATTTCTCCTCCTATGAAAATATGGAGTCATCAAAAGCATTCTTGCAGCTCATCCAGAGCCCATTCCTGCAGAGTGCAGCTCTGGTTTATGCAATTGTTAACAGTTCGGCCCTGCTAGGTGACTTTGCTCATTAGATAATTTAATTAATTTACACTGCCCGATCAAACAAATATGTTTTAAAACCTTTGTACCAAAAAAATAAAATAAAAAGAAGAACTGTGCTGTGATCAATTTATGTTTCATGTGCAGTTATGTTTGGGTGAGTTTTCTGTCTTACCCTCTTGCAGGGGTGGTGATGGTTGCCCTTGTATTCCATCTCCTGAGCCAGCCTCACCTCTTTCTGTAACCTAGGAAAGTGCGAAGACAAAATTGTCACCATCACCCAGCCAATTATAGGATTTTATATGGATTGAGGAACTACTTTTATATAGTTAAAGTGGATGTAAACCCAAAATGTTTTTTTTTTTTTGTCACAATGTAGAGTAAAAGATTTCCTATCATCTGTGCCCAGTCTTGCCACAAAGAGTTAATCCAGGTCTGAGCAATACTCTTTTCTTTTCTCAGTGAAACAAAACGGACTTACAGAGAAAAACCTTGGTCCGTTGCTGTAAATGACAGGTTATTTACATATCTAATGCACTAGCCTGGAGACAGGCACTATTTTTTAATTCCCACCCCCCACTTCTTTTCTGAAGTCATGTGGTTGCTTTTCTGGATTTTGACTGGATGTTAGTGATCATAGCAGAATTCAGTGTAAGGAATACACAGTACAAAATGCATGTTGACAAGGGGAGTGTAAAGGTGGGCGGGGATGACTCCACCCACGGAGCTCCAGACAACAGATCCACCCGCAGAATCTGCAGTTTTTCAGTTCTTATAACAGACAGAGGGGAGACATTTGACAGGTAAGGATACATGCATGAGGCATCTATATCCTTATAGATCAGCACTATGGCAGTAGTTTAGAAAGGATGAGAGTGGGTTTACATCCACTTTAAAGAACTACTGCAGCCAAATTGCTAAATTCATGGGCACATTACTAAGCTCACCTTCTGGCTTTTTTTGTTTGTTTCCGTATCCAGATAGACTGGGCGCCATTTGCATCGGAGCCCCCGATTCCACACACATTGCGGTGCTTTATAAATGCATATGTGTACTTGTTTTCCTTTTTTGTTTTAGAACTAATGATATGGCTGCAATAATACCAAACTTCTGCTTAAAAAATGGACCTTTTACCGCTTGCCGATCAGCCGCCGTTTACGGCGGCAGGTCGGCTCTGCTGGGCGAGATCACGTAATATTATGTCATCTCGCCGAGCAGCCAATAGGGGCGCACGCACGCGCGCCCCCGCTCGCTCCTGCCGCCGACACGCGTGCCCGGGTCACCCGCGATCGCTCGTTACAGAGCGAGAACAGGGAGCTGTGTGTGTAAACACACAGCTCCCGGTCCTGTTAGGGGGAGAAATGCCTGACAATGTATGAACAGCGATCAGTCATTTCCCCAAGTCAGTCCACCCCCCCTTCAGTTAGAACACACCCAGGGAACATACTTAACCCCATCCTCCCCCCTAGTGTTAACCCCTTCCCTGCCAGTGGCATTTTTATAGTAATCAATGCATTTGTATAGCACTGTTCGCTATAAAAATGCCAATGGTCCCAAAAATGTGTCAAAAGTGTCCGCCATAATGTCCCAGTACCGATAAAAATCGCTGATCGCCGCCATTACTAGTAAAAAAAAAATATTAATAAAAATGCCATAAAACTATCCCCTATTTTGTAAACACTATAACTTTTGGGCAAACCAATCAATAAACGCTTATTGCGATTTTTTTTCAAGAAAAATATGTAGAAGAATACGTATCGGCCTAAACTGAGGAAAAAAAATGTTTTTTTATATATTTTGGGGGGATATTTATTACAGCAAAAAGTAAAAAATATTCATTTTTTTTCAAAATTGTTGCTCTATTTTTATTTATAGCGCAAAAACTAAAAACCGCAGAGGTGATCAAATACCACCAAAGAAAGCTCTATTTGTGGGAATAAAAGGACGCCAATTTTGTTTGGGAGCCACGTCGCATGACCGCGCAATTGTCAGTTAAAGCGATGCAGTGCCGAATCGCAAAAAGTGGCCTGGTCTTTGACCAGCAAAATGGTCCGGGGCTGAAGTGGTTAAATGTCATTCTTTTGGTGTTTACATCTGATGCCCCGTACACACGAGCGGTTTTCCAGGAGAATTAGGAGGGGAAAATTATCTGGGTTCTCTGGTATCAAATACAACACCCTGCATCCAAGTGAAATTAGGCTGCCCTTTTTTTAGTCTAATATAAACTAAACAATATTACGTACCTATACCAACACAGAGCTGCCACAAGGAGTCCAGACACAGCGGTGAGACTACAGACCACAGTCAGAGCTGAAAGAGAATGGAAGTTTATTTAACGTTTGCAGTACAAAACAAGGCACAGAAGAGGTGCGAAAAGTTGGTATGCAATATAGGACATAATAAGACAAATCGATGCACAGTCACTAAAAGGATATATAATCAACCATGCCAGTGAGTCAGGGCAAGGCTCTTAGAAACCCTAGAAATCCACCATTGTGTGGGGATTGCCATGGAGGTGGTGAAAGTTCCTACTTTGTTGAGATAATGTAATATTTCAGCTGGGAATAGTGGAGCTAGAGGCCAGAGTTGAGGGGGTTAGTCTGTGGATAAAGATATGAGAGATCCCAAATGACCAGCTTTGAAAACAGGGGAAAGGTCCCCACTTGTCACGTTCATGAAAAATATTGCAGGGAAGCATGGAGTGAAAGCTGGGTTTCCCAATGTGAGGGTCATGGGACATGTATTGGAGGAAAATTGGGTCCTTTTAAGTCATCAGACCCATACCTACATAAAGGGAAATATATAGATCAGAAAGGTAGAATGGGAAGCATGACTTAATGAATGTATCCAAAGAAGGGAAGAGAAGTCAGGATAATCTCTACGTTGATCCACACTTTGGGCCGGATTCAGGTAGAGTTGCGCATTTCATATGCGCTACGCCGACGTAAATCAGTGAGGCAAGAACAGTATTCACAAAGCACTCGCTCCCAACGTTGCGCCGGCGTAACGTAAATTGGCCGGCGTAAGCCCGCCTAATTCAAAGTAGGAAGGAAGTGGGCTTGATCTATTTAAATGAAGCTTGACCCCATGCAAATGATGGGCCGAACGAACGGCGCATGCGTGCGCATTCTCAGAATCACGTCGAATTTACTCCCTAAGATACGACGGCTCAATGCCTACGACGTAAACGTAACCTACGCCCAGCCCCATTCACGTACGACTTACGTAAACAACG
Source organism: Rana temporaria (assembly GCF_905171775.1). Lineage (NCBI taxonomy): Eukaryota > Metazoa > Chordata > Amphibia > Anura > Ranidae > Rana > Rana temporaria. The sequence continues at coordinate 53,006,160 of NC_053497.1, forward strand.
TAAAATCTGACGGCTGTTCCGACGTCCATACCTTTGCATGGGATGCGCCTCCTTATATGTGGAATAACTTTACGTCGGACATACGGCTTACGTAAACGGCGTAGATTACTGAGACGGGCGCAAGTACGTTTGTGAATCGGCGTATCTAGGTAATTTACATATTCAACGCGTAAATCAATGGAAGCGCCCCTTCGGCCAGCGTAAATATGCGTCCAAGATACGACGGCGTAGGAAACTTACGTCGGTCGTATGAAGCCAAAATTCAGGCGTATCTTACTTGCCGAATAAGGCGCATTGATACAATGGCGCATCCGTGCACTTACGCGGCGTATCAGTATATACGTCAGCGTAAGTCTTTCTGAATCCAGGCCTAGGTCTTTGCTGTGAAATTCTAGGATATGCGTCAGTAACATAGCCTTTTAATACATTTTCAGTTCATAAAAGGTTTAATTCTGCAAAAGAGAAGTAACCTCGCTGTATGGCGCATTTCGGACAGTGTGTCAAAAAACACAGTGCTCCTCAAGAAAACATTTGCCACTCCATTTCCCAAGTCTTTGCAAAGTACAGAGTTAATTTAAGGCTCCATGTACACGGGACGTTTTTACAAGAGCTCTTAAATGATTACATTTGACAGATAGTAACCCACATTTAAAACGTCCGTTTTGCTGCGTTTACATGTCGCGTTTGCATTTAGAAGCGTTTAAAAAAATAATAATAATACATATACATATATATATATATATATATATATATATATATATATATATATACAGTATATATATATATATATACAGTATATATATATATATATATATATATATATATATATATATATATATATATATATATATATATATATATATTTTTTTTTTAAATGGCCAAAAACGAAAAATGCCTATAAACGAAAAACTGCTAAACACGGGTTACTGCGTCTAGCCATGTTTAGTCACGATGGGCGTTTGAAACTTGAAAATCTTCTGCATCTGAACCCTTTTTTTGCTTTCAAAGAAACACTGTTAAACGCAAATTCCTAAAAACGGCAATAAACGAGACTGTGTACATGGTCACATAGGATAACATTGAATGAGTTCAGGGGGAAGTTGAAAAAAGCGTCCAACTGCCTCTGAACATACGTTTAGCAGAATCGTCAAATCTGTCATTGAAGGCTTATGGTGTCTGTCGAAAGTTCTAAGAAGATTCGACAAGCAGCTAAACTGGACGACGCCGCAATCGTACATTTCCTGTCAAATGCTCGGCTCATAGGCTATAGAAGAATTCTAATGTTGGTTGACTAGTAATAATAATTAATAAATATAATTATTACTAGTGTCATACAACATTCGAATTCTACTATAGCTTGTGGGAGGAACATTTGACTGGAAATGTATAATTGCGGCGTCGTACAGTTTAGCTGCTCCGTCAAATTTTCTTAGAACATTCGACAGACACCATAAGCCTTCAATGACAGATTCGACCTTAATTAATTTGGATTTTCGGACGAAGATTCTGTCTAAGATTGTGTTCCATTCCTCATCTGAAATACGGCCTATGTCTACTCCCTAGTCAGTTATACACTTCAGAGTCATTGCTTTAGAAACATGCCCAAGAAGGGAGTTACCGTATTTATCGGCGTATATCGCGTACTATTTTGCCCTGAAAATCAGGGCAAAATCGTGGGTGCGTGATATACGCCGATACCCGATTTCCCGCGCCGAGTTTGAATACTGCGCCGACATATACCGAGCGCAGTACACTTGTGTATAGTCGGGCAGTCTCGGCTACACTCGCGCTCACGTCCTGTACGTCCAGGACGTCAGCGCGAGCATTGCCGACTATACGCGAGTGTACTGCGCTCGGTATATGCCGGCGCAGTATTCAAACTCGGCGCGGGAAAGCGGGAAACAAGCGAGGAGGACGCCGGACCCGACGAAGAGGACACCCGAGGCCGCCGATGGACGCCGTGCAAGACACCAAACTGTAAGTACAAAAATATTTTTTTCACAGGAATTTCGGGGCAACTTTAGAGGTGCGCGCTATACGCGGGAGCGCGCTATACCCCAATAAATACGGTATATATAGAAGAAATCTGTCCCTTTCTAGTCGATGACCCAACCAGTTGGGTGAGCACCGCTACTTTCCACTCATTGACTGCCTCGTGCAGGTGAGGCTGCAGAGAAAGGCATAAGTGCTTGAGCTTTGGGGTGTACACCCTAATGTAATGGGCTTCGCACATCAATCACAATATTATTATCTTATTGCCCATTGTAGGCCACACCGCCCCATTTTTACCCATGCTCCATTTTTTAATACAGAAGCTGTGATTTATTGTAACACTCCTCATAATAACAAATGATTGTATAGAGTAGACATTACCCAATGACATGGACTGGTTCATTTCAGACTTCCTCCTCCTGCCTATGTTCTTCACTTTCAGCTGGGGGGAAAAGGTTGCGGCAGCTGGGGAAGGGCTTCTTGTTGGTGTGACATTATAGAGATTTGGGGATTTAATCCCCTGAGATGTAGCCTGTGCTGAGGCAACAATGTTTGTGGTATCGACAGAAGCTGCACAGAAAAGAGAAGACCTTTGGTTACAGCCTTGCAAAGTATGATGTATAAAATCTGGAGCTGATGTCATGGAGGTGTATTCCTGATCAGTGCCGTTCTTAGGTTGATATGTGCAATAGTGCTACTTTACCTTGAAGGGTATGTAAACTCGATCAATAAACTTCTTTTAATTCCACCCTTTTGGTTGCAGGAAGGAAATCTGCACCATGTATGGTCTGCCTTAGGAATTCATAGCTGTGTTGTCATGCCAAAAATGAAGGTAGGAGCATTCTATACAGTACTTCTGGCACATCAACAGTCATTTTTCTGTACTTGCATCTTGTTTAATGAGATAAAACACAGTAAAATGTGCATGTATTGCAGAGATGTACTACGTATGGTTTTCTGGTCTGTACATATGCTTTAACTGTCACCACCAGTGATCTATTTATATAGGAATTAGACTGTATCTGAAGCCAAAACATATTCTCATGGTTATAGTGTGCATCAATTTTGGGAGCACTGGTATGCTGTATGTTATATATTGTGTGATTTATTGTGTGTGATATTCCAACACAGACCAATTTGACAAATTTAAATATAGTCAAACACCTGTAGTAATTCCTTGAGGTGGTAAGCAGTCGATACACTGACTTGTAGTGTCCCCCTAGCACCCGATGAAAGAAAGCCAGCAGCTCGATCTTCCACAATGAAAACATTTATTAATCCAGGTGCAGTACAAAATAACTGTCAGGGCTGGGCTCAGCCCTTCCTTCTCTCTGCTGGCCACTCAGCTGTCGGCTAATTGCCAGCTCCTATCTCTCCACAGTGACTCACCTGTTGATGATCCTACTCATCAGCCCTGCCTACTTAAGCCTTCCAGCTCACTTGCTCTCTGCCTTCGCCTTGGTCAACATCACAGAGACTTTCTCCTGCATTCCTGTTGAAGACTTTGCTCGGCTGACATCCCTTCTGGCTCCTGATCCTGCTTGCTGTTCTACTACGTATATCTCTGGCTCTCTGATGTTTGGCTTTACTGACAATCCGATCCGGTTCCTGAACTCTGGCTATGTTTTGACTACGCTTACTGTTTATCTTTTTATTATTATTATTATTATTATTATTAAACAAGTGTGATTTAACTGTACTTCTGTCTCGGTCTGATTCATGGTTTCTGACAATAACATAGGGTTTACGTGTTTCAGCATGTAGCCTTAATCATAGCCGGCTTTATTTCATCTACATTGACAAATTACTTTTCATCACGTTCCTTATACATATTGGCCCTAATTTACTTAAGAAAGAGAGTATGTTCACTTTCAAAGTACATTTTTATTTTACACTTATCATAGTGAACGAGATACAAAAAGTGAAATTTCACTTTACAAAGCGCACCCAATCATGTGCAAGGAAAAATTACAAATTTTCTTTGGATTTTGAAAAAAAAATTTTTGGAGCCAGGCAGAAAATTGTCAGACAACAATGACTGCATTCAATCAGACATTGTCACTGTTTGGGTTTTGAGGCAGCTTTTTGTACTGCAGTTGCTTGAATATAATAGCTGTCAGGAGAAATTCTTTCATTTACGCTGTTTAGCGCACATAGGTGAGACAAGTGATGGCTCATGTATGGCTAACTTTAGCGAAGGAGTTGTAGTTTCGCTGACTTTAATCAACCAATCTGCTACATGCAAAAAACATTTTTTTTTTTCTTGCAAGTTTGTATTAAAATTTTCACTCGAAGAGCAAGTAAAGGCTAAAGCCTTGTACACACAATCGGTTTGTCTGATGAAAACAGACCGATCGACCGTTTTCATCGGAAAAAACGATCGTGTGTGGGGCCGATCGGTTTGCTTTACATCGGTGAAAAAAAATAGAACATGTTTTAAAATTTTCCTATGGATAAAAAACCGATCGAAAAAAACGATCGTCTGTGTGGAACTCCATTGGTCAAAAATCCATGCATGCTCAGAATAAAGTCGACGCATGCTCGGAAGCATTGAACTTCATTTTTCTCAGCACGTCGTTGTGTTTTACGTCACCGCGTTGGACAAGGTAGGATTTTTGACTGATGGTGTGTAGGCAAGACTGATGAAAGTCAGCTTCATCGGATATCTGACGAAAAAATCCATCGGATTAGATTCCATCAGATATCCGATCGTGTGTACTTCTATACTTGTGTACTTCTCCTCGAACCTATGCTGCATAGCATATATAAAAGTTATAAGTGGAACTACCTTTTCTTTTATCCATTCCAGTGTGGTCACATAACTGAGTGGGCCAGATTCACAATGAGATACGACGGCGCATCTCTCTTTTTTTACGTCGTTTGCGTTCGGCTTTTTCCGGCGGATAGTTACCCCTGCTATATGAGGGGTAGCTAATGTTAAGTAAGGTCGTCGTTCCCGCTCCGAGTTTCAAATTTTTACGTCGTTTGCTTAAGTCGGTCTGGAATACAGATGGCCGCAATTGACGTTGCCGCCGAAAACAATGACGTCCTAGCGATGTCATTTGGAGCATGCGCACTGGGAAATTCCGCCGGCGGCGCATGCGCAGTTAAATCGGCGCGGGAACGCGCCTGATTTAAATTGTACACTCCCCCTAGCCGCGGAATTTGAATTCCGCCGGGGGAGTTAGGATCCGACGGTGCAATTTTCGAGGTAAGTGCTTTGTGAATACTGCACTCGCCTCGCAAAAGTGCACCGGCGGATCGTAAATCACATAGATTACGCGGATCTAAAGATCCGCTAATCTATGTGAATCTAGCCCAGTAGCTCCAGCTATCCTGAGCCAGGGAGCACTGGACAACGGCTCTGAATTCCTGGACCCATGACGTCACCCGGCGGCTCCCATTGCCTTTCCATTGTTGGCGCACTCCCCCCTCCCCTAATGCTCTGACACAAGGGAGTTAAAGCTTCTGCATAATGTGACAACACCGGAGCAGATAAAAGAAAAGGTATTTCCACAGTTTGCTTTTTTAAAGGTTATGCAGCAAAAGTAGGAGGAGGAAGAGCGAGGGAAAGGTTTTAACACCTATATCAAGCCCTTACTTCCACTTTATAAATAAATATAGTAATTATAATATACTTGTCTGGGCAAATGTTGAACTGTTTTTTCTTCTTTTTATCTGTTTCGTTTTTTTGTAGTACACTGGTTACATTTCTCAATGTGACCAGTTATTGATTTCCGCAATGTGTGGTTTACTGTTGTGTGCATTTACTATAATACTCAATAAAAAAGTAATTTACAACAAAAAAAATATATAGTAATTATAAACCCTCTTTAGCCCTTTTCACATACCAATGCCTGTAGATATTATTCTGTGGCCTTTGGTCAGCCTGTATTCCTGAATAATGTCGATCACTGAATCAGGTCCTGTAAACTTTGTTCTGCTTCCGGCTGTAAAAACAATATATTAAAATTTATTATGTCTAGTTTCACAAATTCACATCAATTGCGTGGTAAAAAATCCATTATCAAAATCATTAAAGTGATTGTAAAGTTATAATTTCTTTTTATATCCCGTGATCAAGTCCCTTTGAGACGAAACGTCGGGAGGCGACGTTCTGACGTCACCGCTCTACACGCTGAGGACGAATCTACGTTCTGCTGAGCTGGCCAGCTTCATATGTTTTTACTGTCTACTTAAATGTAAGTGTATCCGTTTTTTTGCTATTAAAAGTGTTACGGTTTTACACTATGTGAGTTTCCTTTGTTTTATGGACACTTTGAAATCCCATTGGTGACCACCGAGGACCATACCATCAAGCACGCTCTGGTTGCTGTGCTGGATTGTTTCATTCCCTGCACTGTCTGATCCCCATTTGGGATCGCAGACTCTGGTAATGGTCAGTGTGTGCATTGGTGGTGGTTATCTGTCTATCTGTCACAACTGTCCGTCAATCACCAGTTGCTGCTCGTTATTTTTTGGTGTTTTTTGATACCGTTACGGTTTTACACTATGTGAGTTTATCTTCTGTTTTTGGATACTCCGCATTATTACCGGTGACTACTGAGGACCCTTTTACATCATGAAGGACGTTCTGGTTATTGCCACTGGATTGTGATATTCTCTGCACTATCGGATCCCTATAGGGATCGCAGACTCTGGTAAGGGTCAGTGTTTCTCATTGGTGGTGGCTCTTCACTTTATCCATCTATCATAGCTGTTTGTCATTTAAATACCTTGAAGATTGAATACGTTCACATCGCATGTTTTGGACTTTTTTTCACTTCACTCATCAAAGACAATTTATGAAAGATTTTCTTTATTTATTGGGACATTATTTTTGTATATTTGTTTCATTTATTATTCACAGATATTTAGCATTTGCTTAGATTTTTCACCTATGTCTTGTCACTAAGACACATTTCTCAATTTTTTAGCGCAACTCCATTTTTTGTCTTGTATAATTTCTTTTTAATTAATAAACATGTTATATTTACCTTCTCTAAACAATGGTTTTGCACAGAGCAGCCCCAAACCTCCTCTTCTGGGATCCCCCGCTGGTGCTCCCAGCTCTTCTTCGCCAAGTGCAAAGCAAGCCGCTATGTGGGCACTCGTGTGGGCTCAATCCCGAACAGGGCTGTGTAGGTCTATTGACTTACACAGCTCAGTCCCGCCCCCCTCTTCTTCCACACAGGATTTGAGGGGAGAGAGAGACTGCTGCTCTCTAAGGGTGCTTTAAACCTTTACAACCACTTTATCCTTAAAGTGAATGTGACCTTACATATAATGGGGCAGATCCACAAAGGTATTACGCCGGCGTATCTCTTGATACGCCGCGTAATTTCAAATTTTGCGCGTCGTATCTTTGTTTTGTATCCTCAAAACAAGATACGACGTCATCTCGGCTAGACCCGACAGGCGTACGTCTTAGTACGCCGTCGGATCTAAGCTGCAATTTTTCGGCGGCCGCTAGGTGGAGTTTCCATCGAATTCCGCGGTGAGTATGCAAATTAGCTAGTTACGGCGATCCACGAACATACGTCCGGCCGGCGCATTGTTTTTATGTCGTTTGCGGTCGGCTTTTTCCGGCCTATAGTTAAAGCTGCTATTATGAGGCGTACTCAATGTTAAGTATGGCCGTCCTTCCCGCGTCCAATTTTGAATTTTTTACGTTGTTTGCGTAAGTCGTTCGCGAATAGGACTTTGCGTAGAATGACGTCACCGTCGTAAGCATTGGCTGGTTCCGGTTTAATTTCGAGCATGCGCACTGGGATACGCCCACGGACGGCGCATGCGCAGTTAAAAAAACTTTGTTTACGTCGGGTCACGACGTATTTAAATAAAACACGCCCCCATTAAATCCATTTAAATCCCGCGCCCTTACGCCGCCAAAGATACACTACACCGGCGTAACTTACAGCGCAAATTCTTTGAGGATTCGAAAAAAAAAGTTACGGCGGCGTAGTGTATCTTAGATACGCTGCGCCCGGCGCAGAGGTACGTGGATCTGGCCCAGTGGAGAAAATAAACTACACGCCTACAAGCATGGACCAGACACATTTTGATCCATGTATGGGCAAAGCTATATCCTGCAATGCTGATCAGTGTATTCTGATGGTAGGGAAGTCTCCCCACTTACAGAATACAATAGCTCAGTGTGAAGGATTTCTTTATCCACAAGTGTGTGGATGGGAGAATCTGGTAAAAAAATAAATTCAACCCGCTGGTTGAACAAAAAAAAAAAACGTATCCATCTCTGCCAATCAAGCTTACCTTTGGGTACACAATGGCCAGTCTTTGTTTCCTCAAACGGGTGTCTGCAGGGGCCGCAAACATTACTGCCTGGTGCACAAAATTCTCTCTTCAGCAAGACGCAGTCCAGGTTACTTGGGCAACGGCTGTCCACTGTATGGAGAAAATGAAGATATTAGAAGATGAAAACTGTAGTTATGGCTTACACTGAGGCAGATTCATATTGCTGCATGTAATGACGCTGTTCTACTAAAGGAGTTTAGAATGTTAATACAATGAAGTGTGAAAATATTCACTTCAATTGGCTAATCATGTGATTAGCAAATCCCTGTTTTCTTCTACACCTGACTGAATATTATATTCTGTGAATATTCTTAGCTAGAGTTAAAACTCTAAAACAGGAAAACTGTTTAGTTTGTGCTGGAGCCAGACCACATTTAAAGCGGTGGACCCCCCAAAATTAATTTTTTTAACAATCAGTCGTATACTGCACACATCTGGCCTTTATGGAAGAGTGGCAAGAAGAAAGCCATTTCTTAAAGATATCCATAAAAAGTGTTGTTTAAAGTTTGCCACAAGCCACCTGGGAGACACGCCAAACATGTGGAAGAAGGTGCTCTGGTCAGATGAAACCAAAATCGAACTTTTTGGCAACAAAGCAAAACGTTATGTTTGGCGTAAAAGCAACACAGCTCATCACCCTAAACACACTATCCCCACTGTGAAACATGGTGGTGGCAGCATCATGGTTTGGGCCTGCTTTTCTTCAGCAGGGACAGGGAAGATGGTTACAATTGATGGGAAGATGGGTGGAGCCAAATACAGGACCATTCTGGAAGAAAACCTGATGGAGTCTGCAAAAGACCTGAGACTGGGACAGAGATTTGTCTTCCAACAAGACAATGATCCAAAACATAAAGCAAAATCTACAATGGAATGGTTCACAAATAAACATATCCAGGTGTTAGAATGGCCAAGTCAAAGTCCAGACCTGAATCCAATCGAGAATCTGTGGAAAGAACTGAAAACTGCTGTTCACAATGCTCTCCATCCAACCTCACTGAGCTCGAACGGTTTTGCAAGGAGCAATGGGCAAAAATGTCAGTCTCTCGATGTGCAAAACTGATAGACATATACCCCAAGCGACTTACAGCTGTAATCGCAGCAAAAGGTGGCGCTACAAAGTATTAACTTAAGGGGGCTGAATAATTTTGCATGCCCAATTTTTCAGTTTTTTATTTGTTAAAAAGGTTTAAAATATCCAATAAATTTCGTTCCACTTCATGATTGTGTCCCACTTGTTGTTGATTCTTAAAAAAAAATTACAGTTTTATACCTTTATGTTTGAAGCCTGAAATGTGGCAAAAGGTCGCAAAGTTCAAGGGGGCCGAATACTTTCCAAGGCACTGTATGCTATAACCAACAACGATTTGTAAATTATACTAGGAATGCTGTAAAAGGCCTAGGAGAACAACCCCCACATCTCTAATTGCATGGCAGAACCGAATGGACTTATATATGGTCCTAGCTGAAAGAGGAGGGGTATGCAAAATGTTTGGTAGCCTGTGTTGTACCTTTGTCCCTATGAATACAGCTCCTGGAGGGACCGTGACCAGAGCCCTGGAAGGACTGACTGCTCTATCAAATGAATTAGCGGAAAACTCGATCCATTCACAAATTGGCTTGAAGGATGGTTCGGTAAGTGGACCGGACTTATCACATCATGTTTGAATGAATGACTGAATGACTTGTATAGCGCTACACATGCGAACTGAATCGCCTCTAGGCGCTTTTGCAGCTAGTGTCTTCCCGGCTGGTGCGGTCATTTACCCCGTAGGATCTTGACACGCTTGGGACACACAGTTGTACACACATATATATACTGGGCCAGTTTGGCCAGAATCCAATTAACCTACCAGCATGTCTCTGAGGAGACCTATGTGGACATTGAAACTCAACTCAATGATATACAGTCTGAAAGTGCACAACGCAGGGACTGACATTGAAATGGGTTGAGATAAATAGCCACACAAGAGGAGGCGCAAACGCGTCACCAGTTTTCCGTAAATAGCCGACCTGCGAGTCGACTCTATACGGCGCCTGCGCCCGCCGTGTAGAGCTAACTGCGCATGCGCCATATAGAGCCGACTCGCAGGTCAGCTATTTACGGAAAACTGGTGACGCGCCTTATGTGCCTTGGGAAGTTTTTCACCAGACGTCAATCATCTACCTCCTGGATAGGAACACCCAGTCCCGCGGGAATCAGAACCCGGAAGCCGGGGGGAAAATTACAATATAACGGTATGTACGGAGAAAAAAAAAATACCAGCATACTGTTCATGTCGGCAGTATGCTGGATGTAATGTTAGAAAATTGTTTTTAGGGTGAACCCCCGCTTTAATGTCCATCTGTAGCCTCACAATTGCCCATCAATGCAGATTTTTTAATGCCCATCTCCAGCCTCCCCATTGCCATTAATGCAGCCTGGTGCAATGCCCATCTCAGGAAGGGGGGCGAGATGAGCGCCGTCAATTACATACTGTGAGAATCTCCCGTTTACTCGGCGGCCTCTTTAATACAAAGTCCCGCCTCCTGGACCGGCTTCTATGATAGACAGAACATTGGCCCAATGCCGGCCCAGGAGATGGGACTTCCTATTACAGAGGCCTCCGAGTAAACAGGAGATTCTCGCTGTATGTAATCTGATGGCGCTCGTCCCGCCCCCCCCTCCCGTTCTCTCCGAGGCAGCCCAAATTGCAGTATCGGCGTATGACACGCACACACTATTTGCAACCGATTTGCAGGGTGAAAAAGTGAGTGTAATATGCCAATAAATGCAGTGGGGCATATTCTCAAACAAGTTACGCCGGTGTATCTACTGATACACCGGCGTAAATCGAATTTCCCGCCGGCGTATCATTATTTTGTATTCACAAAACAAGATACGCCGGATTTAGGCTAGGATTCGACTAGTGTAAGTCACTTACACTGTCGGATCCTAAATGTAATTCGCCGCCGGCCGCTAGGTGGCGTTTACGTTCAGGTCTCATTTGTTTATGCAAATGAGCCTGATACGCCAATTCCCAAACGAAATCGCGTCGCGTAACCGTCGCTAACGTCGTTTGCGTAAGCGTAAGGTTACCCCTGCTATATGAGGGGTAACCTTACGCCAGTCCCACGTATGCCATGTTAAGTATGACGTCAATGACGTTTTCCGCTGAGAACTGGAGCATGCGCACTGGGCGGGGATACGCCGGGCCTTTTACACTACGCCGCCCCAAACTATGGAGCAAGTGTTTGGGGAATACAGCACTTGCTCCTGTAGGTTGGGGCGGCGTAGTGTAAATGGCTTACGCGACGCCCGCCGGAAATCTACGGGAATATGGCCCAGTATTTATTTGTAAGAAAAAAAATTGAAAAACATTTATAATTTTCCTTCCACTTCACAATTGTGTGCCATTTTTTGTTGGTCTATCACATAAAATCCCAATAAAATACATTACCGTTTTTGGTTGTTGCATGAAAAAATGTGGAAAATTTGAAAGGGTATGAATACTTTTTCAAAGCACTGTATATATACAGTATATGATTCTTCTTTTGGCTGATACTCAAGATGGGGACAAATGTGTGTACATATTCACCTTAGTCGTCTGTTTAAACTACCGTATTTTTCCCTGTTAAAAAAAAAAAGGATTTTTGTACTCACCGTAAAATCCATTTCTCTGAGTTCATAGACGGACACAGCCTTCATTGACCTTAGGGTTATGCTTCTTCCTACCAGGAGATTTAGGCAGAATTCTACAGCACTTAAGGTGTTAAAAACTTTCCTTCATGCTGCTCCTCCCAGGGGGCGTGGCTCCCCCAGGCATAACCCACACCCTGCTCTAGGAGCCTCAGTTCGTAACAAGCAGTACAAAAAAAGGAGGGGTGGGTGCTGTGTCCGTCTATGAACTCAGAGAAATGGATTTTACGGTGAGTACAAAAATCCTTTTTTCTCTTTCGTTCATAGACGGACACAGCCTTCATTGACCTTAGGGACGTCCCCAAGCAGTGTCAAAAAAATTCGAGGGGTGGGAAAAATAACACAGCAAAAACAGGTTACACCCCAAACAAAAACCGGAGTTACTCAACGGAGGAACTCCAACCTTAAACTGCCGCCTGTAACACCCTGCGGCCAATGGAGGCATCCGAAGATGCACTCACATCCACCATATAAAACTTTGAAAAAGCGTGGACCGACGACCAGGTCACAGCCTTACACACCAGTAACACAGAGGCTTGGTGTCGGAAAGCCCAAGAGGCCCCGATCGCCCTGGTCGAATGCGCCATGACCCGAAAGGGGGGCGCCCGCCCTTCAGGGCATAGGCCTGAAGCACAATCCGTCGGATCCACCTGGAAATGGTGGCCGACGAAACTGCCAGGCCCTTACTGGGACCGGACACAGACACGAACAGCGAGTCCGACATCCGGAACGGAGCTGTCGCCGACAAGTAAACTCGAAGGGCCCGAACCACATCCAAAGAATGTAAAGTGGCCTCCTTCGGGTTCTTCGGCTGAGGACACAAGGATGGAAGAACAATGTCCACATCCAAGTGAAAAGCCGAAACGACCTTAGGGAGAAAAACGGCTGCGGCCGCAGCACCACCTCATCCTTACGGATGACCAAGCAGGGAGCCTTGCAAGACAAGGCCACCAGAACAGACAGACACCCGTCTGATCGAGGTAATTGCTACCAGAAATAAAATCACCTTTTGTGACAATAAAACAAAAAACCTCCCGAATGTCCTCAAAGGGAGCATCCCGAAGCACTGAAAGGACTAAATTCAAGTCCCATGGGGGTAATGGAGGGCGCACCGGAGGGGCCACCTGCCAGACCCCCTGACCCAACGCACGCACCCAGGAGTGCTATGCCAAGGGTCGCTGCAAGTAAAAAACAGCCAGAGCAGAAATCTGGCTCCTAACCGTACGTAAGGCGAGAGCCTGAACCACTCCCTGCTGCAAAGACAGCAGAATCCTGTACACAACGCATGTACGAGAGTGCCAGTTCATCTCCCCACACACAGAGAAGTAGGCCTTCCATGTATGAGGAAAAAACCTACGTGAGGTAGACCTCCGTGCAGGCAGCACGGTAGAGACCACCAAGCCCAATAGGCCTCGGTCCTTAAGCCCCTGGCTCTCAACAGCCACGCCGCTAAGGCCGGTGGCTGTGAAACAGGGTGGAAGATTGGACCCTGTAACAGAAAATCAATTCCCAGGGGAAGACGCTAGGGGGCGTCTGCCAGCAGACGCACCTGGTCCGCGTACCAGAAGCGACGCGGCCAATCTGGGGCAATCAGGACCGATAGAATCCCTACAGCTTCTACTCTGCGCAGCAGGCGAGGAAGAAGCTTCCGAGGAGGGAAGGTGTAAAGTAGGCGACAGCGACCCCAAGGAGCCACCAACGCGCCTGACGCGTCCGCCCACGGGTCCTTAAACCTGGCCACGAACCGTGGCACCTACCGATATAGAGACGGGACGCTAGAAGGTCCACGTCCGGAGTGCCCCACTTTCGGCACAGACCCCGAAACACCTGCGGGTGGAGAGACCACTCTCCTTGGCCCAGTGCAGTGCGACTTAGGTAGTCGGCTAGCCAATTCCGTATTCCCGGAATGTACCCGGCCGATAGAGCCGGAACGGACCCTTCGGCCCACCGAAAGGATGCGCGCGACCCCCGTCGCTGCAACAGAACTCTGTGTGCCTCCCTGATGATCAACCTACGCCACGGACGTGGTGTTATCGGACAGGATCCTGACCGGTCGGCCCTGTAGATCCAGGGACCACCTGGTAAGGCAAAGCTTGATTGCTCGGAGCTCCAGAACGTTGATCAGTAGGCAGGACTCCACCTAAATCCAGTGCCCCTGGGCTGACTGGGTGCCCCAAGCGCCCCTCCCCAACCGGAGAGGCTGGCATCCGTCGTGACCACTGTCCAGTGGCCTGCAGAAAAATGACTTTCCGGCCCGAAGCACCGGAAACGCCAGCCACCATACCAGGGGAGACATGATCAGATGACTCAACTGAATCTGGTAATCCAGAGATGACGGAAGCTAGTCCCATCGTGACAGCAGTTCCCTCCGTAGTACCCTGGCGTGGAATTGGGCATACGGAACCGCCTCGAAAGAGGCTACCAACTGACCCAGAACCTTCCTGCAGAATCGCAGAGATGACTGCTTCTGGGTCGGCAACTGCTGCACAGCAGATAGCAGAGTCTGAAGTTTTTCCGCTAGGAGAAAAACACTCCCGCCCCGGAGGAATCCAGGACCAGTCTCAGGTATCCCTGAGACGGAATCAACCCTGATTTCAGGACAATCCAGAAACCAGCCGAACACTCGGAGAGCCTGACACGTGATAGACACGGCTCCACCAATGCAGAGCTCGAAGAAGCTCGTAGGAGAATGTCGTCCAGACATCCCATCATAACAAACCCCCGCTGTCACAGCCGGGCCAGTATCGGTACGAGCACCTTGGCGAAAACCCGCCGAATGGGAAGGACACCATTGAAAATGGTCCCCCCCGACCGCAAAGCACAGAATCTCTGGTGGTTTGAGGATATGCAGGTACACGTTCATGACATCCAAGGATGCCAGAAAAACCTGACAAAACAAAACGATGGACTTGAGGCCCAGGATCGACCGGGCCCCATCCTCCATGGGGACACAAACAGAATGGAGTAAAACCCCGAGACCGTTCCAACGAGGGAACTGGCACAATCACTCCCCTGACCAGAAGATCCTGGACAGCCCCTGACGGAGTCAACCGGCGAACCGGAGGAGGCCAGAAGCCGGAGGGAAAAAACCTGTTTGGCAGACAAGAGAGAAACTCAATCTTGTACCCCAAGGAAAACACTTCGCAATGCGAAGCCAGTCTCCCACCCGAGACACGGGCGGGAGCAGACCTTCAGGCGGAAGCAGGTATGTCCGCAGACTTGTTAGGCATGCGGTATCCGGTGCGCTGCTACCCCGCAGCGGGGATTCAAGCACCATGTAGACCTACCCCCACCGCACAGGGCGAGCGAAAAAACGCTCGGAGGTAGGCAAGGAGGGTCCTTGCACAGGGCGAGGTCCCTAGCCCTTCCCAAACCGTGGGAACAGCATGCGCTTACCACCTGTGGCATCCTCAATGATGCCAGTCAGGGAAGACCCAAAAGGACCGTTCACCCTTAACGGTGATCACCAAGGCCACCTTAGAGGTCCTTCTTCCAGCTCCTGCAGCAGGAGCTTCGCCCTTTTAGTCGGGGCCTGCCAGGGCCCCGGCCAGAGCCGGCCTCACCGCCGAACCCACCACCGTGAATAGGGAGCGGGCCACGGCCTCCACTCTCCTATCAGCGGGATCCTGAAATGCAGGAGCCCCTTCCACAGGCAATGTGGTGGCCTTGCGCAGTCTGGACACAGGGGGGTCCACTGGCGGAGGAGAGACCTACTTTTTTTTTTTTTTTTTTTTTTTTAAAGCCCCCCTCAAGGGGGTAACGGGTTGCAAAGTTTTTTGACAAACTTTTTGCGGTGCATCCCATTCCTTGTATAACATATAGTCCAAATAAGGAACACAAGGAAACACTTCAGCGATGCGTGGTAGTCTGCTGGTACTGACACGGAGGTGTCTCCGCCACATCCTCAATTTTTAGAGCCTCACGCACCGCAGAAACAAGAGCTCCAACAAATTCTTGCCAGCAACTGACTGCAGCAGAGTCATCCTCACTATCCATAAGGGTTAAAACCCGCAGCCTCTGACATAACAGAACCAGAAAAAAAAAACAGCGATTCTGTGTCATCCCCAGAAGCAGGCTTCAGGGAGGGGGCGCTTTTTTACCCCCCATCCGGGCACTAGCTGCTTCAAACCTGGCAAGAAACCCAGGACAGCCAACATAACAGATGTGGCAGGGGGAGGGGCATTAAGGGTTAACTCAGGCATAGCTTGAGTTCCATAGTGTCAGCGCTGAGTCACCCACCCTGCAAGGCAGGACAAAAAAAACCCACTGGTCACCTCCTTGCTGCTATTGCAGAGCATGGGGGCCCCCGGTATTCACCACCCCACCCAGCTGCAGAGGGAGCTGAAAAACCTCAGGTGTGCTCTGATGTGCTGACTGTGATGTGTATTCACCTCATGGAAGATTCACAGCACTAAAACTGTAACAGCACTAAAACTGACCAGAGGCTGTGCCGAGTCATCTCAGGGAAGAATCACATCGTTACCAAGGAGATTTCCAAGATGGCCACCATCTGAGGTAAAAATTACCTCATAGAACACAGCAGCACTGACTGCTTTGTTACCTCAGAAAAGAATCACAGCGTTACCAAGGAGATTTCCAAGACGGCCGCTGTCTGAGGTAAAAATTACCTCATAGAACACAGCAGCACTGACTGCTTTGTCTGTTACCTCAGAAAAGAATCACAGCGTTACCAAGGAGATTTCCAAGACGGCCGCTGTCTGAGGTAAAAATTACCTCATAGAACACAGCAGCCCTGACTGCTTTGTCTGTTACCTCAGAAAAGAATCACAGCGTTACCAAGGAGATTTCCAAGACGGCCGCTGTCTGAGGTAAAAATTACCTCATAGAACACAGCAGCACACAGCAGCACCCCCCAGAGTAACAACACAGTCCCCCTAACAACACACGGGCCCCGGTGGTAACAAAGAAAACCCAGGAGGCCCCCCTTCACAGCCACTACCCAGTCAGGGGAAGGAGGGAGAGGAAGGGGAGAGAGGAAAGCAGGGCGAACCCTCAGTCGACCTCCCCAGGGAAACCACCAGCCAGACCACTTACCTGAGTAAGGGGCCACTACTTACCTGTCCTGCGACTACCCGGCTGGAGGTATCCCAGACAGAACCAACGTCCGTAAACGGCATGGCTGTCGGCCAGACACACTGTGACAAAGCCATAGAGACCGGTCATATGTGTGCCCTAGAACCAAAGTTCCCCGGCCGCCCCTGGAGCAATGGGGCCTGTCGTGGACGTCCCAAAGCTGAGCTGAGGGCCGGCACACGCTCGAAGGCCGAACATGGGGGGACTACAAGAGTCGAGGACCCAGCCTGTCACCCAGTCGGCTGTTGATAGAAGAATCGCAGGATTCAAAAATGCAGGAACAAAATAATAAAAAAAGCGAGAAAAATCGCCAGAAAAAAACTCCAGAGTCCAGGAACTCCAGAGATAGCCTTGACCTCCTGTCGTTAGGCAGAAAACAAACTGAGGCTCCTAGAGCAGGGTGTGGGTTATGCCTGGGGGAGCCACGCCCCCTGGGAGGAGCAGCATGAAGGAAAGTTTTTAACACCTTAAGTGCTGTAGAATTCTGCCTAAATCTCCTGGTAGGAAGAAGCATAACCCTAAGGTCAATGAAGGCTGTGTCCGTCTATGAACAAAAGAGAAAAAAAACTACCGTATTTATTGGGGTATTGCGTGATCCGGCGTATAGCGCGCACCCCTAATGTGGACCCGCAATTCCTGAATTCCTGTAAAAAAAATTTTTTAGTACTTACAGTTTTGGTGTCTTGCGCGGCGTCCATCAGTGGCCTCGTCAGGTCCGGCGTCAGTCTGCGGTGTCCTCCCGGCTTCTCCCGCACTGTCTCCCCGTCGAATCGCCGCTTCCCGCGCTTAGTTTGAATGCCTCCGCCGACGTATACCGAGTGCAGTACACTCGGCTACATTCGGCCAGGCTTGGCTTCGCTCGTGCTCACGCTCTGTGACGTTTATGCGTGAGCACGAGCGAAGCCGAGCCTGGCCGAATGTAGCCAAATGTACTCCACTCGGTATATGTCGGCGCAGGCATTCAAACTGAGCGCGGGAAACGGGTATCGGCGTATATCGCGCACTCACGATTTTCCCCTTATTTTAAGGGGAAAAAAGTGCGCGTATACGCCGATAAATACGTCATGTACTGCAATATTATAAATTGCTGTATGCCCTTTCTTTCTTCTGATATGTATTTTTTCTGATAAAAAAGTTAGTGCAGTGTGACTTGTGCATGCGCAGTAGAAAACTGGTTGTGAAGCCTGAAGGCTTCACTGCCGATTTCCCTAAGGCCGCGTACACACGATCGGACCGTTCTCATCGGTTAACCGATGAAGCTGACTGATGGTCTGATGTGCCTACACACCATAGGTTAAATAACCGATCGTGTCAGAACGCGGTGACGTAAAACACAACGACGTGCTGAAAAAAACGTTCAATGCTTCCAAGCATGCGTCAAATTGATTCTGAGCATGCGCGGGTTTTTAACCAATGCTTTTGCATACTAACGATCGGTTTGACCTATCGGTTAGGCGTCCATCGGTTCAATTTTAAAGCAAGTTCTAATTTTTTTGACCGAAGGTTAACTGACCGATGGGGCCCACACACGATCGGTTTGGACTGATGAAAACGGACCTTCAGTCCGTTTTCATCGGTTTTGACCGATCGTGTGTACGCGGCCTTAGTGAAGATGCCAGCACCTGCACTCGAAGCCGATTGAAGAATTGGTTTGGGGTGCTGACATCGCTGGATCCCTGGACAGGTAAGTGTCCTTATATTAAAAATCAGCAGCTACAGTATTTGTAATCTTATGCCCCGTACACACGATCGGAAATTCCGACAGCAAAAGTTCGATGTGAGCTTTTCAACGGAAATTTTGACCGTGTGTATGCTCCATCTGACTTTTGCTGTCGAAATATCGGGCAACAAAAGATTGAGAGCTGGTTCTAAAATTTTCCGAAGGAAAAAAATTACAATTGCGACGCACAAAATTCCGGAAACAATTTGACGCATGTTTGGAAGCGTTGAACTTAATTTTCTTGGCTCGTCGTAGTGTTGTATGTCACGCGTTCTTGACGGACGAAAGTTCAGAGAACTTTTGTGTGACCGTGTGTATGCAAGCCAAGCTTGAGCAGAATTCCGTCGGAAAAACCATCCAAGCTTTTTCTGACGGAAAATCCAATCGTGTGTTTGCGGCATTAGAGAACCGCAGTGTGATCGTTGGGTGGAGTACCTGTTTCCAAATGCCAGGAATTCACACATTTGCTGTGTTCAAGAGATGGACCTTCATTGGCCCGGATTCAAAGAGATTTGCCCCTTTTTTTACGGAGGCACAGGGCAGCGTTTTTGCCCTGCGCCCCACAAATTATCTGCGCTGCGCGCGATTCACGGAGCAGTAGCTCCGTAAATTGTGTGTGCGCTCTTTAAAATTGCCCTGCGTAAGGGCGCCTAATGTAAATGATCCCGTAGGGGGCGGGAATCATTTAAATTAGGCGCGATCCCGCGCCGAGCGTAGAGCGCATGCTCCGTCGGGAAACTTTCCCGACGTGCATTGCGGCAAATGACGTCGCAAGGACGTCATTTGCTTCCAAGTGAACGTGAATGGCGTCCAGCGCCATTCACGAATCACTTACGCAAACGACGTGAAATTTAAATTTGGCGACGCGGGAACGACGGGTATCCTTTAGCATTGGCTGCCCCTACTATTAGAAGGGGCAGCCTTACGCTAAACACGCCGTACGGAAACAACGTAACTTGCGTACGCAGGGCTCGCGCAACATTGTGAATCGGTGTTAGTATGCAATTTGCATACTATACACTGAGCACAATGGGAGCGCCCCCTAGCGGCCATCGCAAGAATGCAGCCTAAAATATGCGTGGCATAAGAGCCTTATGCCACGCAGATTTTAGGATGCAGTCAGCGTTACGATGTTCCTGAATCAGGAGCATTCGTAACGCTGGCGCAAGTCAGCAATTGCGCTGCGTAACTATGGTTACGCAGGCGCAATTGCTCTCTGAATCCGGGCCACTGTTTTCTTATACCTATGCCTGCCTGGGGAGATGCGATAAATGTAGCAGATATCTTGCTGGATCTTCACGTGGATCACAATCCATCAGTTGTATGATTAGGATTCTCACCTGGGACCAAAAGCCTCTGAGTTTGTCGCACAAACAGAATATGTGAAGATGCGTCCACACTTCTTTTCACATCATTAGCAAACAGCAGACGTATGTGGGAACATTTTATGCAGTCAATGGTTTATTAACCACTTGCTTACTGGGCACTTAAACCCCCCTCCTGCCCAGAGCAATTTTCAGCTTTCAGCGCTCTCACTCTTTGAACGACAATTGTGCAGTCATACAACACTGTACCCAAATGACATTTTTATCATTTTTTCCCCACAAATAGAGCTTTCTTTTGGTGGTATTTGACCACCTCTGTGGTTTTTATTTCTTGTTAAACAAAAATATTGAATAAAAAAAAATACAAAACTGTTTTATATTTTGTTATAAAATTTTGCAAACGGGTAATTTTTCTTCTTCATTGATGTACGCTGATGAGGCTGCACTGATGGGCACCGATAGGCTCCACTGATGGGATGCACTGGTGGGCACTGATAGGCGGCACTGGTGGGCACTGAGAGGCAGCATTGGTGGGCACTGAGAGGCGGCATTGGTGGGCACTGATGGGTGGCACTGAAGGGCATTGATAGGTGGCACTGGTGGGCACTGAGAATTGGCACTAATAGGTGGCATTGATAGGCAGCACTGATAGGTGGCAGTGATGGGCACTGATGGGTGGCAGTGATGGGCACTGATCAGCACTGGTAGGTGAGACTGATATGCAGCACTGCTAGGTGGCACTGATGAGGCACTAACTGGCACCACTGGTGGGCATTGATAGGTGGCAGTGATAGGCACTGAAAGGTGGCACTGGTGGTCACTGGCAGATGGCACTGGCAGGGGGCACTGGCAGGAGGCATTGGTGTGCACTAATGAGGCTGATGTGCCTCTTCCACTGGGCGCCGATGTACCCTATGCAGGAGCCGGTGATCGGCTTTTTTTTTCTGAGCATTGTTTACATCACGTGATCAGCTGTCATTGGCTGACAGCTGATCACGTGGTAAGGGCCAGGACCGGTGACTTGTCGGTATTGTTCCCTCATCCAGATGGTTCATGTAAGGACTGCACAGGCGCAATCCTTGCCGACGGAAATCTCTGAACCTTCAGGCTCATTCCTTTACATCCCCGTGGAATGGAGGATGTTAAAAAAAGAGCCAGGAGGCCGAGCGAGCGGAGCGAGGACGTGAGGCCGACTGGCCACTTTCCTCAAATTCCACGTCGCCCTGGATGCCGGCTGAGGTTTGGAGATTTCCGTCGGCAAGGATTGCGCCTGCGCAGTCCTTACAGGAACTATCCTGATAGCCGGAACTATATTGGCAGATCACCGGCCCCTTACTCGGATCTATGATCACCCGAGTCACTCGGTTACCACAGTGCGCGCGCGTGCAAATTGTTATTGACGTCCTCCCGGGAATTGGGGTCCGCGCTGTAGCCGTCATTCGGCTATAGCGTGGGCCTCTAATGGTTAATATTTTAAATCTACTTTAATAAATAGGAAATTATAATAGCTTATGTGAGTAACACAAATGGTGCAGTCATTCTTAGCAACCAATGATATTTCTATATGCTGTATTGAAGACAATGAAAATAGGATATTTGGTTGCTATGGGTCACTGCACCTTGCACTGCTTGAATAAATATGTCTGAATTCTATCAGTAGTTCACGGTTTAGGCTAACGACAATGGTTATCATTTCTCATTGTATGTTCAGACAAGTTGTGTTGTCATAGAAATCAGATTCTTTCTCTCCTATACTTTTCTAGGACAATGAAACAAAAGAGCATATAATGCCTCGTTTCCACTGAGCGGATCGGTTCGGTACGGTTCGGTACGCTTTTTTGGGTGTTTCCATTATGAAAGCGTGCCATAAAAGCAAACCGTACCAGACCATTCTGGGTCCTGCTTCAGATGTGGGGCCATAGAGAATGGAACGGTTCCATTAGGGCGGACCTACAAATACATCTCACTGATTGGTGGACGTGCTAGGCTTTTTTTCTAAACCTTGCATGGTCCCGGATGGTCCGATTTGCAGTGGAAATGCTCTGCAGAATAGACCGGTCCCATTCTAACCGCTCCATTCTTTCTGACCCGAACCGATCCGTGCAGTGGAAACAAGGCATTAGTTGCCATTAGCAACAAGGCAAACTATTAGAATATACAGATGTATCGTCTGTTTTGCCAGGGATAGAAGATTTTTTCAGATTATATATTTAAAAAGGTTCTTCGGCTGCTAAAAAAAAAGAAAAATGCTAAAGCAAATACCGTAGCTGCTGACTTTTTTTTTTTTGTGCACCAGTCCTGGAGGTTCTGCAATACCAGGTTGATGCATGGAGGGGACAGATCAAGATTTTCTTCCATCTCCCTGTTCTAAAAATCCATTTAATATATTGTCCCCAGATAGGGGACGTATCCGATATTAAACTGATAAGAACAGATACAACACTTGATCTTAGCCAAAAGGCTGAGAAGCGATTGTAGCTGCTGACTTTTAATAAAAGGACAATTGCCAGTCCAGAGATCCAGCGTTATCCTCACCCGAGACAGTTTTTCTCTGTTCTTTGGGCCCCTGATGACACCCTCTTTGATATGGGAAGCCAACTGTCACTCCCAGCTAGTTCCTAATAGCTCCACATCTATAAAAGTAAAGATTTGGCTGCACTAAATTCAAAAATAATTATCTCCAGTTCATAGAAAACAAAACTGGAAGTAAATAAGACCCCCTCTAACTCGGCATTCCTAGACGCAGGCCCGACAGGCAAAGCAAACAATTGCCTCGGGCCCCCGAGCTGGCCAGGGGCCCCAGCAGGGAGGGCCCTTGCCGCACCGCTGCGTCCTCCTGCAGTCCGGTCGGCTGTGTACCATTACCGCGCGGTACAGGAGAATCAGGTTCCTGTTCCCGACCGGACTGACAGGAAGTGCACACACTGAGTGGAGTGTTCACTTCCTCTCAGTCCGGCCCTGGGAACAGCAAACTGAATCCCCTGTACCGCGCGGTTATGGTACACGGCCGACCGGACTGCAGGAGGACGCAGCGATGCGGCAAGGGCCCTCCCTGCTGGGGCCCCTGTGCGGACACCAACATACTACTTGAAAAGTCACTTTTTTTTTTTTTTTGCTTGGGGCCCCCAAATGTCTTCAAACGGCGCTGCCTAGACGGGCAAAGTATATGCCAATATGTGGCATTAAACCTTTTAAAAAAATTGGGCATATTTCAGTGTAGCACCCTTCTAGATAGGTGCTAGGATTAGGTAGATTTAGTTCTGTGCACAATGTAGCTGTATTTTTGTTGTTAGGTGTATTTAGCTTAGCTCACTGTAATCAATGCAGCTGCATGGGATTAGTGGGGTCTGTTTAGTGTTTCAGCTGCTGCTGGTTTGATTGCTTCCTCTGCTTTCCAGAGAACAGTGGAACTCTCTGGAACATAGATGTGGAGCAATGCAAATGGCAGCATGAATATCTATTTATACAGCCCTGGCCAATCCCAGGGAGGGTGGACCTGAAGGCTGCTGGGAGTTTGTATAAATACTCTGAGAACACAGAGCAGTAGGGTCTTATCCTGCAGATGTGAAGTCCAGCCTGGAGGGCTTGCTGCTCTCTGGGCAGCCCTGCCATGTGCTTGCTGTTCCTGAGGCCTCAGCTGGGCTAGCTGAGGGGCCTGGATTCTGAAGTTACAGAGAGCTGACTAAGGGGCTGTCTTCTGAAGATCTAGCCTTGGGTCACAGGAGAAAGGTGTTGCATGGATGTTGGAAGGAGGCAACCGTCAACAGTCCTAGGACATTTGTGAGTAAAGTGTGCTGTGAGAGATCTTAGAGACTTTTGGGCTGCTGCCACCCCTCTGGTGCTAGAGAGTCAGCTGTGTGTTTGTCTAAAGGGGACATGAGCTGGTGTCATGAAGAGCTCAGTCTATCTAATTCTTTGTAAAGAGACTTTGCTCTGATTGTTCTAAAGATGAAGCTTTTGTGCTTTTATCTGCTTCTACTACAAAGCAGTTTGCTTTTGCAAGGACATTTGTATAGCTCCCAACTGTCCCTGATTTGGAGCAATGTCCCTCTGTCCCTCTTTCCCCCTCATGTGTCCCTCGTTTTGGTCTGATCTATATAGATGTATATAAAATGCACTTTTGATCTTTCAAACAGTGTTTCCCAGAGCTAAACCTTTCATCCAAATTCCAAATTGCTGCATTTGTACAGTTTAAAAGCCAATATAAAGGAATAGTAGTGGTAAAAAAAAGTCCTTGTGGATTTAATTAAACTTTTTTTGGTTAAGTCTCCTTTAAGAGGGTATGTCAGGGGGTGTGTCCTATGCTTACATACATTTGCAAGTAGGTGTCCCTCATTCCCATCTCAAAATGTTGGGAGGTATGCTTTTGTTTTAGTTCTTCGGAAGGAAGTTTACTGTTCTCGTTTTTGGGTGGAGTTCTACTTTAAAGTCATCCAGAATGTAACAGGTTCATCCAATGTCCCCCTCTATGCTGTTACTTGCTTTTGCTTTCTTGTAAATAGGAAAAAACCCTGTGTTAGGGCCATGTCACATTAGTGATCATCTTGCTAATAGGATCAATAAAAACAATATTCACCTGACCCTAAGCAGGTCAGTGTTCCCTGTGCTTTATTAACAACCCAGTTGCTGACAAGTTGCCACCAGCCACCAGTGTGGCCTGGCCCTAAACTGTAATTTGGTCTGATCAGAATTAATACAGCTCTGCCAAAATTTACACAGGGCATGCCCAGAAATGACAGAACTAATGGGGTGGCACTGATGAGGCGGCAACTGTGGGCACTGATGAGGCTGCACTGATATGCTCTAATAGGGGGCACTGAAGGGCACTAATAGGCAGCATTGATAGGTGGCACTGATGATGAGGCACTGATGGGAAGCACTGGTGGGCACTGATAGGTAGCACTGGTGGCCACTGATTGGCAGCACTGGTGGGCACTGATAGGTGGCACTGGTGGGCACAAATTAGAAGCCGCTTACCGGCTTTCTTCTTTTCTTTTCACCCTAAACGTGAGTAGAAAAAAAAGATGATGACCGGCTTCTGTTTTTTTAACAGAAAATAAAAAAATAAGGGCTTCTGTTTACTTCTGTGATCAGCTGTCATTGGCTGACAGCTGATCATGTGATAAAGAGCCGCTTTAATTGGCCCTTTACCTTGTTCTGTGATCAGCCGAGTCCGAAGGACTCAACAATCACAGAGTGCGCCGCCTGCGCACCGCAGGGAGCATGCAAGCAGCACAATCCCAGGAGTATGTCTATAGACGCACTCCGGGCACTGGAAGCCCAAGTTGTAGCCATCTTTCAGCTGTAGCACGGGCGCAAAGTGGTTAATCTTTGAGGCCCAGATTCTCGTACAGCGGCATATCTTTGAGCGTGCGTAACGTATCCTATTTACGTTACGCCTCCGCAGCTTAGACGGGCAAGTGCAGTATTCTCAAAGCACTTGCTCCGTAAGTTGAGGCGGCGTAGCGTAAATAGGCCGGCGTAAGCCCGCCTAATTCAAATGTGGAAGATGTGGGCGTGTGTTATGTAAATGTTATGTGACCCCATGTTAATGACGCTTTTTACGAACGGCGCATGCGCCGTCCGTGGACATATCCCAGTGTGCATTGCTCCAAAGTACGCCGCAAGGACGTATTGGTTTCGACATGAACATAAATTACGTCCAGCCCCATTCACGGATGACTTACGCAAACGACGTACAAATTTAAAAATTCGACGCGGGAACGACGTCCATACTTAACATTGGTACGCCGCATGTACGCCTCATATAGCAGGGGTAACTTTACGCCTGGAAAAGCCTAACGTAAACGGCGTATCTGTACTGCGTCGGCCGGGCGTACGTTCGTGAATTTGCGTATCTAGCTGATTTACATATTTCTAGGCGTAAATCAGCGTACACGCCCCTAGAGGCCAGCGTAAATATGCAGTTAGGATACGACGGCGTAAGAGACTTACGCCGGTCGGATCTAATACAAATCTATGCGTAACTGATTCTAAGAATCAGGCACATAGATACGACAGCTCGGACTCAGAGTTACGACGGCGTATCTGTAGATACGCCGGCGTAACTCATTTGAGAATCCGGGCCTGATTGTTCACATGACCGCAGTCTCCTCCTGGTCCCGGGCATTGATGAGCATGCTCTGCACAAAAGGTACCCCTACGTTCACAGGCATACCTCCCAACTTTTTGAGATGGGAATGAGGGACACCTATCAGAAAAAGTATGCAGGCATAGGACACACCCCTTGTTACGCCCCCTTAAAGGAGAATTGTACAAAAAAACATGATTGGTTAAACCCACAAGTGCTTTTTTTTTTACCACTACTATTTCTTTATATTGGCTTTTAGAATTTACAAATGCAGCATTTTAGAAATCAGATGATAAATAAAGAGTTAATTTTTTATACAACTATATAGATCAGACCAAAATGAGGAGGAATGAGGGACAAAGGGACATTGCTCCAAATGAGGGACAGTCCCTCGAAATCAGGGACAGTTGGAAGGTATGGCACAGGTGCTGTAGACCCTGCCCACAACCACATGTTAGGGCTGGTGAGATGCAATATATTATATTTTTGTTTTTAAAGCGGAGGTTCACCCAAAAAATAAATTTTTAACATTACATTCAGCCGAGTTGTCCTAATGACAATCGGCTGTTTTTTTAAACTTTATCCCCGCACATACCATATTTTCACCGCCGCTTCCGGGTATGTCTTCTGCGGGACTGGGCGTTCCTAATTGATTGACAGGCTTCCGACCGTCGCATACTGCGCGTCACGAGTTGCCGAAAGAAGCTGAACGTCGGTGCGCAGGCGCCGTATAGAGCCGCACCGACGTTTGGCTTCTTTCGGCAACTCGTGACGCGCTGTATGCGACGGTTGGAAGCCTGTCAATCAATTAGGAACGCCCAGTCCCGCAGAAGACATACCCAGAAGCGGCGGTGAAAATACGGTGGCCCGGATTCAGAGAGCAATTGCGCCTGCGTAACCATAGTTACGCAGCGCAATTGCTTACTTGCGCCGGCGTAACGAATGCTCCTGATTCAGGAACCTCGTTACGCCGACTGCAGCCTAAGATATGCGTGGCATAAGGCTCTTATGCCCGCATATCTTAGGCTGCATTCTTGCGATGGCCGCTAGGTGGCGTTCCCGTTTGCATACTAACGCTGATTCACAACTTTACGCGAGCCCTGTGTACGCAGTTTACGTCGTTTGCGTACGGCGGTTTTCGCGTAAGGCTGCCCCTGCTATTAACAGGGGCAGCCAATGTTACGTATACCCGTCGTTCCTGCGTCGCGAAATTTGAACTTTACGTAGTTTGCGTAAGTGAATCGTGAATGGCGCTGGACGCCATTCACGTTCACTTTGAAGCAAATGACGTCCTTGCGACGTCATTTGCCGCAATGCACGTCGGGAAAGTGTCCCGACAGAGCATGCGCTCTACGATCGGCGCGGGAACGCGCCTAATTTAAATGATTCCCGCCCCCTACGGGATCATTTAAATTTCGCGCGCTTACGCCGGGCATTTTGCCGGAGCGCCCACGCAATTTACGGAGCTACTGCTTCGTGAATCGCGGGTAGCGCAGAAAATTTGCGGGGGCGCAGGGCAAAAACGTTGCCCTGCGCCTCCGTAAAAAATGCGCAAAGGTACCTGAATCTACCACGGTATGTACGGGGATAAAATAAAAAAAAACAGCCGATTGTCATTATGACAACTCGGCTGAATGTAATGTTAAAACATTTTTTTTGGGTGAACCTCCGCTTTAAGTATCGATATGTTTTGAAAGTTCTGCTTCAAAGATATAACAGGGTATGGTGGGGGGGGGGTTGTTGTTCTCAGACTCCCATGGTAGGGTGGGGTCCAGCCTTCCCCAACCTTGGCAGCAACTGAAAACACACACAGGAAAAAAGTACAGAGCCTTCCTTTCAAGGCGCCTAGAATTACATTATTCTTGGCCAACTAGGTTTACTGTAATTAGGGTCACCGTCTGATTTTAACGCACAATTTCCAGCTCCATAAATCTGGCCTTGACTGTAAATGATGTCACAAAAAGGCTGTGCCATTTTGGGACAAAGTTATCACATGTTCTTGTCTTTCACAATGTCAATTCGCTTTTTTACCTCATAGGAAATATACTTCTACGAAAACCACCTTAGGTTTCCATGGAGCTTGAC
This sequence comes from Rana temporaria, assembly GCF_905171775.1. NCBI lineage: Eukaryota > Metazoa > Chordata > Amphibia > Anura > Ranidae > Rana > Rana temporaria. Next base: position 53,034,461 of record NC_053497.1, read on the forward strand.
CACCCGTTCTGATATAAGCCACACAGAACACAACGCAGTTAAATAACATAACACATGCAATAAAAAAAAAATGGACTTTAACTTATTAGATTCTGCATGAATGACGTGTTCGCGTTTCCTTGGCAACAGCAACAGAGTCTGGATACAGGAAATAGAGAGTGGGGTCAGAAGAGGAGGAGGGGATGGAGAGAGAGCAAAGAGACCGCAAACAGGTACTGTGAAAATCCCCACACCCAAATCGGTATAAAACACCGTCTTACCTGTTACTGCCACAAGAAGGACGATAACTCCAACGACCACCATCCTGTCCTAATGCATTAAACGACCCTTATCCTTTGCACACTAATGCGATGCAGATGTTACATCAATGATCCATCTACATTAACCTGTGAATGTCCAGTTACTATGACCCTTACTATGCAGCTAGTGTAATGTATACCCATTAAAATACACATACCACCATTCTGCAAGCGATTTCTATAAGCACTCAATAAACACTAATTACCTAGGAAGGCTTTAGTACAACATTATGTATGTGTCAAATTGCAGCAAATAGATGTGTACTATAATTGGTTATTTACAAGCCTAATTAGAGTTACTAAAACGATTTAGTAATCGAGAGTACAAATCGCATGCATAAAAAGCAACAAAAAAGTGAGCGCAAAACGTAGATTACACAAACAGTACTTCCTACTTCTACTAAATTGTTCACTTTTGTTTTTGTTGGTTGGTAAGCATGTACTCGGTGTGTGTCTAATGCAAGTCTAATTTTCTTGCGTCCCCCCTGAGTGGTTTTCTCATCCTCCTCTGTGTGTGTGTGTGGCTGATGCTCTCTATTGCAGTCCTGTTGAGGTATGTTTGTGTATAGCAGACACTGCGCACTGCTCTGTCTTTTATGAATGGAGCAGTGCGTGGGAGGGTGCTGTGTGTCTGTGTGCACAGAGACTAGTGTCATCCAACAGACAGGCCAATAGGAGAGCTGTAGATAAGACTGTACAGACCTGAGTCTTCAGGTGGGGGCTCAAATCCTTTAGAGCTTTGTTAACTGCTCACACCAATGTTAAATGCTGTAAGAACACAAATACATAAATAGATTTTAGTCACAATGAAATGTTCTTTGTTTGGGATATTTCTAGAAATAGAAGACTAATGGGGCAAGAGTTACAAGGGCAGTTTTTGTACAATGTTGACAATCAAACAATACATTTGTTCTTGGTCTGGTGCTGTCATTTTTAGCGCAAGGTTCTCTGTGCTAAAAGCAAGTAACAGTCCTAAAGATGCCACAGGTGTCTCTAAGTAGTAAATGTTCACGGTATTAAAGAATGTCCTATCACTTAAAGCGGAGTTCCATCCACAATTTCACTTTTTAAATATAAATACCCCTGTAATACACAAGCTTAATGTATTCTAGTAAAGTTAGTCTGTAAACTAAGGTCCGTTTTGTTAGGTTGTTACAGCATTTAGACACTTTATAAAATAGAAATTGACTGGGGCCATCTTAAGTGTGGGCATCATGAAGCCAGACTGTATGACTTCCTGGATTTCAGCCTTGCAGATCTCACACATGCTCAGTGCTGCACAAGCAGTGTCAGATCAGGTTTCAGCACCTGTGCTGTCCAAGTCACATGATTCTTTGAGACTGGGGAGTGCACAGACTCCTGGAAAGTTACACCCACTACATTCCCAGGAGTCTGTGCGGTGTAGGTTAGGAAGCATTAAGCACCTAGGTGCAGGAAGTGGGAAGATTAACTATTCTGCCTAGCAACAACACTTTGATGGCATCTAAAAAAAAAAAAAAAAAAAAAATTCGTAAAGGACTAATGAATTTTTTTTAAAACTACTGATGTAATGTTATATTTATGGGTGGAACTCCACTTTAAAGTGTTTGTTAACCTAAATAAAATAAAAATTGATTTCCTGGTCCCTTAAAGCAGATTAAACAGCACAGTGCTTGTGCTGGATAATCTGCCCCCCTTGAAACTGTACAAAAACCTCCCTGAACCTGCCACTTCCTGTATCCCCTGTCTGTACTGACCACAATAACCAGGGCTTCTGAGCCCTGACCACAGTGGTCAGTTTGCTTTCCTCCGTCATACGCAGCTGTCCTCTCTGCTCTCCTCTCTGTCCCTCCTTCATGCCTGTCAGCTCAAGTCTGTGTTTCTCCGCCCCCCGCCGCTATTAGCATACCTCCCAACATTTTGAGATGGGAATGAGGGACACCTACTAGCAATGTATGTAGGCATAGGACACGCGTCACGTGTTACGAAACATGTTGGGCGGAGCTATGCGCTGACGCCCTTGCAACCCATGTGACCCGAAAGTGTGTGTGTTCGTATCTGAGAGTTTGCCGGCTAAAATCATCCATGTCTTTATGAACCTTGCAAAGAGTTTTTAATATTTTAATATTTTTTTTTACGGTGGAGCTCCGCTTTAAGAGGAAAAGCTATTTAAAGCAGAGGTTCACCCATAGCGAACACATTTTCCCCTTAGATTCCTGCTCGTTTTGTCTAGGGGAATCGGCTATTTGTTTTAAAATATGATCCGTACTTACCCGTTTACGAGATGCATCTTCTCCGCTGCTTCCGGGTATGGGCTGCGGGACTGGGCGTTCCTTCTTGATTGACAGTCTTCCGAGAGGCTTCCGACGGTCGCATCCATCGCGTCACGATTTTCCGAAAGAAGCCGAACGTCGGTGCGCAGGCGCAGTATAGAGCCGCACCGACGTTCGGCTTCTTTCGGCTACGAGTGACTCGATGGATGCGACCGTCGGAAGCCTCTCGGAAGACTGTCAATCAAGAAGGAACGCCCGCTCCCGAAGACCCATACCCGGAAGCGACGGAGAGGATGCATCTCGAAAACGGGTAAGTACGGATCATATTTTAAAACAAATAGCCGATTCCCCTACAAAACGAGCATGAAGCTAAGGGGAAAATAGAAAAAAATAATGAATTGGGTGAACTCCCGCTTTAACGTGATTGAATATTGTGAATATTGCCATGCATTGCTCCAGAGGCACTGATTTCCTGAATCTGTGCATGAACCCACACAGATGTCTGTCAAATCGCCCCCGAAGTCGCAACCTCATTGCCGGTTCGAAATCATGAGAGTTCAGTTGCACTCGCGCGATTTCAAACCCGCCTTCAATGTGAACCTGGGCTCAAGGCTACTTTTTCCCTAATGCTAGTGTAAAGCCTAATGTGATGCCCAATTCTGGTCATCCCCTCAGAACTGGCACTGCTGTACTGCTTGGGTGCCTTTTTCTTCTTAGTGTGTGCCACAGAGTAACCCCTGTGAGTCTATTCCAGGCATTTATACGTTGCTTCAGATTTCATAGAACAGCAAGCCAGGATGGAGGGACTAACCAGTACTGTCTCTTCCTACGATAAGGAATCAAAAGTCCCTGATGGAAGAAGACAAGTTAGGCTCTGTTCACATTTGTGAAACTTGTCATGCAACTTTGCACATCAAAGTCGCATGACAAGTCGTTCCCCATGTTTTCCAATGATCAACTTAAATTTGCAGCAACTTCAAAGAAGTTCATGCACTACTTTTGGTCCAATTTTAATGCAACTTGAGGGCCTCAGATTTCAATGTTAACCCTCAAAAGTTGCATGAAGATCGTACCGGAATGTTATACAATGCAACAGTTGTCTTATGTCACTGGTCAAAGCCAAAGTCGTATCCAAGTTGCACCCATCCAAAGTTGAGTCAAAGTTGCACTCCAAAGTCGGCGCAACTTTGAAGCCATACAAGTGTGAATAGAGCCTTACTACATAGTCAGGGGTCTCCCAGAATATACAGTATCACAGACCAGCAGTCCACAGTCCCATCCGTCTCCAATAAGCTGCCACCTGACTTTACTCTGCTATTGTGTGCAGGGAACACAGCGTCTCCCCGCAGGGATGTAGTCCCAAGGAGGGGGCGAGCATTAGTGTTGCTCACGAATATTCGTATTGCGAATATTCGGCTCGAATATGGCATATTCGAGTATTCGCGATATATT